>NC_133793.1:15231655-15258910 GCF_003597395.2 Chelonoidis abingdonii | reverse complement strand
CCCCCACAGCATACCCACCCATTCACCCTCCTCCTTCCCACACCTCCTCCCCCACCGCCCACCACACCCTCCCCCACCGCACCCCCCACACCCTCCTCCCCACCGCACCCCCCGGCTCCTAGCGAGGCGCTGCTACCCCTTCCCGTCGGGCTCGGCACACCCCGCTCACCCTGCCCGCGGGGCGCGGGAAAGCCCCACCGCGCAGCGCGCGCCGCTAGAATTCCGGCTCCAAGCTCGGGGCAGCGGCTCCGAAATCCTCGTACCGCGCTCTAAAGCCTCGCGCTTCACATGCGCATGTGCGGCCCGGTGCCTCTTCACATGCGCTTGCGCAGTACATGCCTGTGCTCTGCCCTCGAGTCTCTAACAACGGTTGTCTATGCAGGCCTGCTGAGCGAAGGCGCCGGGGCGGGCTGCTTAGGAGGATCGTGTGCTGGGGGCGGATGGTTGCCGAGGGAATGGAGGAAGCGCCGCATGCGCGGGGGGAGGTGGGGGCTCGGGGGGGAGCGCCCGGAGGCCGGGCCCGGGGGGGGGGGTGGGGGCTCTGGGGGGCGCCGGGAGGTGGGGCGGGGGGGGAGCGCCCCGGGAGGCGGGCGCGGGGGGAGGTGGGGTCGGGGGGAGCCCGGGATGGGGCTCTGGGGGGAGACGCCCCGGAGGCCGGGGCTCTGGGGGGAGTGGGGCTCTAGGGGGGAGGTGGGGGCTCTGGGGGGGGAGCGCCCCGGCAGGCCGGGTGCACTGTGGGGAGGGGTCCCGGGGAGCGAGCTGCCACCTGCCCAGTTGTCCCAGGGTTGCCCCTTGTATGAAGCCGCCGTCCTGGATGAAGCGGTTCCGAGGTGCCGGTTTTCACACCTCAGCGTGGCACCCCAGTGTCCCGGCAGGGCTGCCCGCGGAGATGGCGGGGCCCAGGAGGGGATGTTCTCTCTTGCTCTCTCTGGTTTCGGTTCCCTCTGGGTGCGCTGCAGTCGCCGGGGGCTTGGGCCAGGAAGAAGCGCAGCTTGCTGGAGCTGCCGTCTCCCGTGGGCTAGACCTGGGCACTGAGCATGACGGACAGTTGCGAGCTGCTCCATGTCATACTGTTTGGGACGGCGCTCAGAGAGCCTGGTGATGAGCATGGCAGAAATACCTAGCGAGGCTCTGGCCTCTGGCAGTGGGCAGAAAACCAGCCAGTTGTATAAGGGTCTGGCCACAACTCATTTTGCTGAGCAGAAAAAACTATGTTGCTCTTGCTCTTTTCATAAATTCCACATTTGGGGGGTTCAGGTATTGAAGGTGGTTGCTTGAGAGGTGTGAGTAATAGAGAGGGAAAGGAGATGGCCAGCTTGCCTAGCAGTGCATGTACTGCAGACAACCCCCACCCCAGAAATGGTCACATCAGCAATAACACACAGTTAATGGATGCTACTTAGTGGGTTTTTTTCATTTTGTTCAGTAACAATTTGGTGTAAGGCAATGCAGATAATATACAGGGCAGTGAAACCTGCTCTACCTGCTAATCATGATGACTCTATCTAGTGGCTGGACATATTACGGCTGACAATGTTTGAAAGTTGTCTGTTGGAGAGAAGAATAGGGGCAGACATTTTAACACCATTGGCATTTCATTGGAGGGATTGGAAATCTGATAGGATTGTCTCTCTGGTAGGGACAGTTGGCCGGTAAGAAATCTCCAAGGCCTGGTGAAAGTTGCTATCAGCATCATGTTCACCTGAATGATTTAATGAGGACACCAGTGTGTCATGATGCAGAAGTTGGACCATTCTGTCAGAAGCAATTTAGATAGTTGGAAAATTAAAACATTTTCCACACCCAAAAAATCTCCACCATGTGGAAGGAACAATGACTAAAAGCTAAGATCAAAGGGCCAGATTCACAAAGGTGTTTCAGTTCCTAACTTCCAATGATTTCAATGGAGGTTAGGAGCCTAAATACCTTTGTGGATTTGGGCAAAGCTTTTAAATGCAGAGCATATCAAATTTAAATCTGTCTGGAGTTGGGAGACATGGGCTCCATTCCTGGCTCTGCTGTCGAATTCCTGAGTAACCTGCCTCAGTTTCCTCAGTTGTAAAACGAGGATAATGATACCAACCTACCTCCCAAGAGTACTGTATGTCTTAGATTCATTTATATGTGTAAAACACGTCGATATCCTTGAATGGAAGTTGCTATAGTCGTGCAAAGTACGCTCATTATTTGGTGGCTGTCCATACTCACCAGCAGTACTGAATTTGTATTAATACATTTTTAAAACTGAGCGGAATAGTCACGCAAAATTCTACTCAGGTGAGCAAATTATTTTTTTTAACAGGCAAGTAAACTGTCCTTAGTTTTGTCATGATCATCCTCTTGATACAGGTGAGTGAATAGTTTTGTGATGACCAGAGATGCAGAGAATTCTGAACACTAGGTTGTAGTTAGATGTTTGTTTGGCTGTGTGTGTGTGTTCCCTCCAGGTGCCACCCCGGCCCTGTGCAGATAGCTGGCACAGCAGACCTCTAGTAAACTGCCCAATGACCACAAGATCCGTTAAGGGATGAAGGCACCCAACCAGGTTTATTGTCAACAGAGCATGGTATTAGTACCCCACAGACTCTACTGAACCGTTAATACACGTATACCCGTAACAATGGACCAGCTCAGTGAATGGCAGGCCTTTCCATTCCTCCCCAGGCTATACAAAGATACTCCCTCTTAGATACATCTTTATACCCCAATACAAAAATGTTAGTACCGTCCCTCTGACATAGTTATCAGGATATGTTTGCGTGAGTACTCTGTGACTAGCGTGTCTTATGGATGTGTATTTCTGCAATATCAGCCCTGTTCTTGCCAGATTCAGTGAGCAGGTCCTGCCTCATACCAGGCTCTGATACAAGGGCTTATGTCTCAGGCTCTCTTCCTACTACATAGGGTATAGGAAAGGGAGAATTTATAAAACCATATGTGTTGGAAAATCAGCTTTCAGTACCAAGCAGCACTTCTTGGCAAATATTGCTTAAACCTAAAATTGATCCATAATGAGGGGCTTAGGTATGTGCCTTAAAACATATATTTCACCTGCTTTTTACAAGTAAATATTTTATAACTGAGGATTCTCATAAAAATCTTACTCTCAGTGGTTCTGGCACCAAGTTAGCAGATTACAGCTTTTATATAAAAGGTGAACTGAGGCTTTTTACTTGCCAAAACCTGAGCTTAAGGTTCTGTGTTTCCTTGGCTACAGCGGATAGCATCGCTAATATCCAAAGAGTAGGGAGTATTTTCATTTTAGGTGCTTAAAATGTCATCAGTTATTGCTGGGGTAGCTCAGAACCCTAAGCTTGGATCTTGGAATCTAAATGAAGGAGAAAAGGCTTTTCTGATGGTCTGTTTGTCATATAACAACTGGGTCTGAAATCTTTAGGCTCCCTGGAATGACAAGATTCAGACTGCAGCAGCAGGATCGTCTCAGCCCTTCTTCTTCTGAGGTCTGGTAGATGAAAAGAGTTCAGTGCAGGTTACTGTGTGCAGGACCCTCAAAACCAAGGTCCTGTCAACCAGGGGAGACATTAAAGACCGCTTGAGCTACTTCACATAAAGTGTCTTGCCTTGGTGTCTGGCCCCAAATTCCCCTCCCTCAGTGTTCTGCAGTGGGCTGCTGCCTTCCACTCCAAAGGTGGCTGCATTTCCAGGGTGCTGCATGTACACACTGTGGGATCATTTGGGGTGCAGAGTGCCATGATGATTATCTGTCATATGTCTGCCCGCACATGTATTCTGTTACTGACTTGCTTGCTTAAACCATTGACTACATAAATTTATTTTGAAGCAAGCTTTTCAGTTCACCTTTAAATGTAGCTATTTCGTGCCTTTCTCCAGATGGTGTGTAGACCTGAGGAAAGTTAGACCATGGAAGAACTTGTTGGGTCAGATTCCTGTTTAATGATTGTGGGGTCTGGGTTGTATCGCTGGCCCTATTTGGTGGCATTCATCACATCCCGGTGTCTTTGTGTTGTCACTATGAGCAACAGCTACTCGCCAGAGCTCATGGGGCGTCTTTCCTGACTTGGTAAGTCTCTATGGTGCTGGGTTTTGTGTGCACATCTCAGTCAGCTATATCCCTGATGGTTTTGGGCTCAGGAAGATCATCCACTGAAGTACTTGACATGCAAGGGCCCAGAGACAACAATTTTGGGGATAACCCTTTTCTTCATCAGTTTATCCAATATCTCTACAGGAAAGGGATAGAGAATGAAAACCAAGCCTTGTGTGAAGGACTAAATTCTCTCCTGCATGCTGCATATTTACACTGGAGTATAAACACAGAGGGAAACCCATATGCCCACTTGTGAGGAGACGTGATGGTACTTTATAGGGGCACACATCTAGCAACCAAGTAAATTATTTATCCAGACAAACACCCAGGCTTCAGCAGATGTTCATCCAATATAGACAGAAAGGCATATGGGTCTGAGAGATGGCATCTCCTCTAATGGGCTTGTACTGAACTAAGAGTTCAGAAAACCTTGTACTAATGACGAAAACACTTCCAAAAGTGGTGGTACAGGTGGGTTCAGGCAAAGTGAGCACAGGTGCTATTCTAATCTGGGGTCCCCTTTCCCCTCTCTCTCCACCCAAGCACTGCAAGTCTGACCTGTGGCATCCATGAATAGTCTGAGCCTCTGATGAGCGCAGGTCACTAGTACAAACTACATGGCCCTTTTAAGAGGACTGAGGGTGGGACCTACCAAATAGGTTTCCTTGCAACTCAGTCCAGGATTTGAACCTCACTCTAGGAATAATGGATTATGCTGTATAATCCAGGGCAGTGGACTAGGAAATAGGAGCTGGGTTGCACTCCTACCTTTGCCACTGACCCGATGTCTGACTTTGGGTAACGCCCTGCCCCTCACTGTGTCTAAGGTTCCCCATCTGTAAAAGGGAAGGAGTAATAGCCTCCCTTGTAAAGTGTAGTTAGATCTATGAGCGAAAAACATTGTGAAGGCTCCGTATTCTTGTTCTATAATCCACGGATCCATTTGATAAGACTAGAAACTATATCATTTGAGGGGAGCTGGGTACTGAAAAAGCTTGCAATTCAAAGACAATTACTATCCAGTAATGAAAAGTCCTTTCTACGGGGAGGAGAGTTGCAGTGATGTCAGGATAAAAGCCCTGACTGGGATGATTTAGTTGGGGTTGGTCCTGCTTTGAGCAGGGGGTTGGACTAGGTGACCTCCTGAGGTCTCTTCCAACCTTGAGATTCTATGATTCTATTTCCTTGCCCACGTGTATCGTGTCCTTTTTCTGGTGGCTAGTCCAGAAAAGGAGGACAAGAGCTCACTACTGGTACCACCTGAGGGATTTGCAGGGTTAAGATCAGCTGGTAGAAGCAGGCAATAGCGCCAGAATCTGGGACTTCAAGCCCCCCTGGAGTGACCTCTTACCTTTATAGACCTACCCTTTCATCATACACAGCTATTTTAAAAAGAACAGGAGTACTTGTGGCACCTTAGAGACTAACAAATTTATTTGAGCATAAGTTTTCATGGACAAGAAGTGTTTGTTAAGCCAGCTGAAAAAGTAATGTACATAGACTTGATTTTTACAAATCTGCAACAGCAACTTCTGGATTCTACTCAACCTCCATGTAGGTTTTACAGATGCCTGTCTTATAAAACACCAGCAACTGAGTGGAGTGGAGTGGAATGAGGCACTGCCAGCAATGGGGCTGCCATGTGATCAGGACAGAATAGAGAATTTGAACAAAGAGTGGAATAACATTAGAACGGCCATACTGGGTCACCCCAAAGGTCCATCTAACCCAGTATCCTGTCTTCCAACACTGGGCAATGCCAGGTGTCCCAGAGGGAATGAACAGAACAGGGAATCATCAAGTGATCCATCCCTTGTCGTCCATTCCCAGCTTCTGGCAAACAGAGGCTAAGGACACCATCCCTGCCCATTGATAGACCTATCCTCCATGAATTTATCTAGCTTTTTTTTTTGGAACCCTGTTATAGTCTTGGCCTTCACAACATCCTCTGGCAAGGAGTTCCACAGGTTGACTGTGCATTGTGAGAAAAAATACTTCCTTTTGTTTGTTTTAAACCTGCTGCCTGTTAATTTCATTTGGTGGCCCCTAGTTCTTGTGTTATGAGAAGCAGTAAACACTTCCTTATTTACTTGCTGCACACCAGTCATGATTTTATAGTCCTCTGTCATATCGCAGCTTAGTCATCTCTTTTCCAAGCTGAAAAGTCCCAGCCTTACGCATCTCTCCTCATACAGCAGCCGTTCCATACCCCTAGTCATCTTTGTTGCCCTTTTCTGAACCTTTTCCAATTCCAATCATATCTTTTTTGAGATGGGGCAACCACATCTGCACACAGTATACAAGATGTTGGCATACCGTGGATTTATATAGTGGCAACATGATATTTTCTGTCCTATTATTTATCCCTTTCTTAATTATTCCTAACATTCTGTTCACTTTTTTGACTGCCGCTGCACATTGAGTGGATGATTTCAGAGAACTATCCGCAATGACTCCAAGATCTTTCTTGGGTGGTAACAGCTAATTTAGACCCCGTCATTGTATATGTATAGTTGGGATTATGTTTTCTAATGTGCATTACTTTGCATTTATCAACACTGAATTTCATCAGCCATTTTCTTGCTTAGTCACCCAGTTTTGAAAGATCCTTTTGTAGCTCTTCACAATCTGCCTGGAACTTGTCATACGACGAACAAATGAAGATTTGACTTTAACTTCTTCTTTATGATAATTAGTGATTTGACCCAACTTTTGTGCTATGTTTCCTGGGATGAAAGAAGTAGGAACTCATCCCTGTTATTCCCAGTCACAACAGCTGTAGTTGAGCATTCTTCTTCCTTATTGAATAAAATTTTGTGTTCTGAAAGGAGTCGCCTTCTGCCTGATCATGAGCATATCATGAAGGACGGGAAGTACTGGACACACGAGACGCCACCAAAGATGAACACACTGCATTCAACAAGTTCATTAACAGAGTTGTGGAAAATTACAAGAAACCAAGAAGGATGTAGATGTCGTGCTTCATAGCAGGCTTGAGTAGTCAACTTTAATTTGTGTGATGATCTTAAAACATGAGTTAAATCTAATAAAATGGTCGTGAAACATTTTTTAATTTTTACTGTGGTGCCATACAGCCCACCTTTGTCCTCACAGTCTCACTCCTCGTAGGCCCTGTAAATTCAACCCCCTCCCCATTTAAATTCTTGGGGGAAACGCTGTCTGGCACTTCCAGCCCACAGGTGCCTTGGTATTGGAGAGCAGCTGCATACAAGGCTGACTCTACCATTTTTGCTGCCCCAAGCCAAAAAAAAAAAAAAGGTGGCTTGGACTGCCGCCCGAACTGCTGAAGTGTAAAAAACAAAAAAAAAAAGCTGCTTGGACTGTGCTGCTCCAAGAATGGCCGGAATGCCGCCCCTTAGCATGTGCCAGCCCAGGCATGTGCTTGCTCCGCTGGTGTCTGGAACCGGCTCTGAGCTGCACATAAGACACTGAGGCTCAGCTTTCCACGCCGCACAGTCTTGGGGAGCAGCCTGGCACAGGGGTTTCCTAGATATAAAACCTGGCACCTGTGTAGCAGGTCGAGGAGATTGTTTATGACTCCTGTGAGGCCCTAGAGAGAGAGAAGTGGCAAGGCAGCCTCGCCTGGGGGCAGGCAGCGGTGCCTGATGTAAGTGCTCTGCATAAACAAGTTCCCTGTTGGAGTTTGTCACCACCCCCTCCTAGGAAACAGGACATGCGCAGGTTACACAACTCGCCTGACCACACACCTGGCTGCCTCAGTGATTTCTGCTCCAGGTGGGAGACTCACCTGCCAGACCCTGTTTCCTATCACTCAGCAAAGGAGACAGCAGTATTTTAGAGTGGTTTGTACAATCACTTGCTAATTAGGTGAGAGGCTGAACATGTGGCTAAATCATGAGCATGGGGGTCTGAACTCCTGGGTTCCATTCTCTGCTCTCTCACTGACTCCCTGCATGACCTTTGGAAACTGTCTCCCCATGTCCTGTCTGTGAAGTGGGGATAATACTCACCCCGCTGCAATGGACACTACCAGACTACAGCCATTCGTGCCTGTAAAGTGCTTTGAGATCAGGAGATCACAGTGCTAGAGAACAGCTGGGCATTATAACCGTATTGCTACGTGCAGATTTGAGAACATCATGTGACTTCCCCAGTAATGATCCCATGGGTAAATCTTAATTCTCTAGCCCACCACATCAGTGAACTTTTGATCCAGTATCCAGGACCAAAGAAGAGTGAAGATGAAGACCAAGGCATTCAAACCACTGAATTGCTGCTGCTGCTGCTGCTAATCACCATTTACAGTGCAGGCCAGATTACTGTGCCCGCTTGAATCAGGGAAGTGGGAGATAAACAGGACGCTGGTCCCCCAGCATCCATTCCCCTGGAGATAGCAGGAAACTGAGCGTAAGACGTGCACCTACCTGATCTTAATGAGCCTCATGATCACTGAATCATAATTACTAACAGTGTCTAAAAAACTCATTATGAATCTAATCTAATTCACTGTCATTTTCTGTATCAGGGCAGCTATGTAAAAGTGGCCCCTTCCCACTCAGCTAGTCAGCTCCCCAGTGCACAGTCACACTCCAACTAGCTGACCTGACACAAATAAGTTTCAGCGTTTTTTATTCCTGTCAGCCCTGCAGAGCTAAGAAAGCTCTGATGAGGGACTTGGAGCCTGTCCTGGCTCATTCATCATCAACAGCTTTCACGATCACCACGGTCACAGATTCCAAGGCCAGGAGTGACCACTAGCAGAGGGGTAGCCGTGTTAGTCTGGATCTGTAAAAGCAGCAAAGAATCCTGTGGCACCTCATGGACTTACAGACGTTTTGGAGCATGAGCTTTCGTGGGTGAATACCCACTTCGTCGGATGCATGTCATGTCATGTTGGTGCAGTAGGATCACATTGGCTCATGTTCAGCTGATTATCCCCCCACTCCTGGTGATGGTTCTTGGGCACCTGGTACTGTAAGTCACCTAGTTACCCCCTGCCCCCAGCAAGAGGAAGCCTTTCTTGTGCATGCTGGGGGGTTAGTTCCTTAATACCATCAGCCTATCAGCCACCAAGCGCTCTCCTCTGGGCCATGCCCCTAACTTCACCTTGCCGGTTAACAATAGGCACTCCCAATCTCCAAGCCCCCTTGAATCATTGCCCAGTCATATCCAGCCCCTCGCACTGGCTCCTCATAGACATTCCAGAGCCTCTACACCCAAAGTTACAGTGTACTCCAGGTTACCAGTTTTACCATAAACCACCATCTCCTGCATCTGACGAAGTGGGTATTCACCCACTAAAGTTCACTCTCCAAAACGTCTGTTAGTCTATAAGGTGCCACAGGATTCTCTGGTGCTTTTACACCATTTCTGTATCACTCACAGCAGTTGTGAGCGCTTACAATAAAACAAAATTGGGCATATTTAAGAAGGAATAAAAAATTAACGGGAAACAAGAGAGAGTGGTGAGAACAAGTGGTTACAATACAAAACAAATCATAAAACGTGAACCTGGTTCACCTTTCCTATCTAATAAAGTAGATTGCTCCCCCCTCGCCCACCCCGCAAAAAAATCCGTCTTTCCAGAGCTGACTGGTTTCAGGCAAACCAGGATCCAAATGTTCATGGACACCCCCTGCTTCTCAGGGGCTTTCCTCAGTGACTGGCTGCAGAGGGCCCTGCCTCTCACTCTGTTATACTGAGAACAGTCTTTTGTTTCAATACATGGGTAGGGTGAACCCCATCTTCTTGCAGAGTTTCGTTTGATCTTTAACACAACAGCTCCGTGTAAGCTCAAAACCTCGTCTCTCTCACCAATAGAAGACGCCTCATCCACTGCATCTCTCTTTTCACCTTTAAATTGTTCAGACTGTGTGTCGTTGCCTCTGATGGTTTCCTTGTCAAAGCCTTAGTTCATTTGTACATAAGACTAAATCAGGGGTTGGCAACCTACAGCACACGTGCCAAAGGTGGCATGCAAGCCGATTCTTGATGGCATGTGGTGGCGGGCTGAGCAGCTCAGCCCACCACTGCTCTGGGGTTCTGGCCACTGCCCCATTCCTAGCTGGGGTCACAGCCGCCAGCCCCACTCAGCACCCGCTGCTGGCCTGGGACCCCCAAGGAACCCCAGGCTGGCAGCCAGGGCTGGCTTTATGACCCGCAGGGCTCAACTGGAATATTCAGCAGTGGTCCGGGGCTTAGGTGGCAATTCGGCAGTGGGGGGTCCGCTCTGGTTCTTCCGCAGCACCAAAGTACCCCTCGCTGCCGAAATACTGCCAAAGACCCACGGAGCAGAACCCCTGCCGCTGAAATGCCACTGAAGATCCCCAGAGCAGACCCCTGCTGCCGAAATGCTGCTGAAGACCATCAGAGCGGGGCCCCTTTAGGTGTGGGCGCGGGGCCCTTTTCGGCATGGGGCTCAATTCTGGGGAATAGGGGGAATCGGTGTAAAGCCGGCCCTGCTGGCAGCAGGCTGAACAGGGGCTGGGATCCTTGTCTGGGGATCCTTGCTCAGCCTGCTGCCGTTCTGGGGTTCTGTCCGCCAGCTCCTGCCAGTTGGTATCCAGGCTGCCGCAGGGCCACCCAGAGGATTCAGGGGGCCTGGGTCTTCAGCAGCAGGGCCCCCTGCTTCAGTGGCAATTTGGCGGCAGGAGGGTCCTTCTGCTCCGGGACATGCTGCCAAAGTGCCTCGAAGACCCAGCACTTCAGCAGCAGGTCCCGGAGCGGAAGGACCCCCCGCCACCAAATTGCTGCTGAAGACCCTGAGCAGAAGAAGCTCCGGGGGCCCAGGCCCCGTGTGAGTTTTCCAGGGCCCCTGGAGCGAGTGAAGGACCCCACTCCAGGGGCCCCAAAAAACTCTCATGGGGGTCCCTGTGGGGCCCAGGGCAAATTGCCCCACTTGCCCCCCCCCAGGAGGCCCTGGGCCACCGGCCCCCCTCAGCCTGCTACCAGCCTGGGGTTCTGCTCACCCAGGCCGGCAGGAGGCTGAGCGGGGCTGGCAGCTGGGACCCCAACTGGCAAGGGGCCGGCAGCCGGAACCCCAGGCCAGCACCCAGAACCCTAAACCAGCAGCAGGCTGAGTGCTACCGGCACCCTAGACTGGCAGCAGACTGAGCCACTCAGCCCCTCACTGGCCCTGCTCAGCCCACCACCGGCCCGCTCAGCCCCCTGCCGGCTGAGTGAATGGAACCTCAGACCTGCAGTCGGCTGAGCAGGGCTGGTGACTGAAACCCCAGACAAGGATCCCAGGCAAGGATCACTCTAAATTGATACGTTCTGCATTTTATTTTAAATGAAGCTGTACCTATTGGGTATCTGGGAAGTGGGTGGGTGGAAACCCGCCCACTGCTAAAGGATCCCCCCCTCCCCCAGCCTAAGGGGAGGATCCACAGGACCTCAGAACCCCACTGATTCCGGAGGACAACTAATAAGAGAACAGGGACAGGAGTACGGTCAAAGGGTCATAAGAAGGGAACCTGACGGGGACACCGAGCAGAGAACCCCGGACAGCGTCCAATGCTCCTCGAAGGCGTCAAGGGAGCCAGTAGACGCTGCCCAGAGGAACTCTGCTCAGACACATGACCGGACCAAGGACCAGAAACAAGCCCCACAGTCACCGGAGTCTCCATCGGCCAACCTCCTCTCCCTGGTTGCGTAGATGGCCATTTTAGCCAGGGCGAGGAGGAGGTTGACCAGGAGGTCCTGAGACTGTGTGGGGCCACGGATAGGGAGTGCATATTAAATGAAGCTGTATCTATTGGGTTTTCGGGAAGTGGGCGGGCAAAGCCCGCCCACTGCTAAAGGATCCTCCCCCAGCCTAAGGGGAGGACCCACAGGACCGCAGAAGCCCACTGAGTACGGGGGACAACTAATAAAAGAACAGGGACGGGAGTGTGGTCAGAGGGTCATAAGAAGGGAGCCGGACGGGGACACCGAGCAGAGAACCCCGGACAGCGCCCACTGCTCCTCGAAGGCGTCAAGGGAGCCAGTGGACGCCGCCCAGAGGAATTCCGCTCGGATACATGAACGGACCAGGGACCGGAAACAAGCCCCACAGTCACCGGAGTCTCCATCGGCCAACCTCCTCTCCCTGGTCGTGTAGATGGCCTTTTTAGCCAGGGCGAGGAGGAGGTTGACCAGGAGGTCCCGGGACTTCGTGGGGCCACGGATAGGGAGTGCATATTAAATGAAGCTGTAGCAGGGTGGTCCCCTGCTCCTGCACTGAAGGGCTTAAAACAGCCCTGGGGGAAGTTGTGGCTGGGAGCTGCTAAGCTGGGCTGATTGGGGAAGTAGCTGTTGCTGGGCCATGCCCCAGTCAGGCCACAGCTGGCCTGTATAAAGAGGCTGGGAGCCAGGAGCTCAGAAGTCTCCCTCTGCTTGTAGATGGAGAAGGGCCAGGCTGTAGGGAAATAGAAACAAAGTACTTGAGTGGAGCAGGGCTGGGGAAAGGCAAAGGAGCTTGGGGGCTCCAGCCTGGAAAGCCCCAGGCTGTGGCCTAGCAGAAGGCCAAGGGGTACTGCGGGTTGCAGAGGGCAGCCCAGTGGTAGGCCAAGGCAGCAGGTCCAAACCCCTTTCCCTATGATGAGTGGCTGATACTGCAGTCTGCCCCAGGGTATGGGGGCTAGACGATGACTGGCAGTGGCCTGTTACTGAAGTGAGGTGGGAATAGTGGGTGGGGGTTCCCCAGGGAGAGGAGACCCTGAGACTGAGGGGTTACTGATAGGGGGCAGCACCCCAGCTAAAAGGGCACTAGGGTCCAGGGAGGGACACAAGGGCCAGAGGACAGGCAGATCACCGGCCTGCAGAGGGTGCTCTGGAGCTGGAATGAGCTAACTCCCAGAAGTCACCAGCAGGAGGTGCTGCAGAGGTGAGTCCACACGTCTACAAAAGCTTCTTAAATATTTTAAAAACCCTGGCAATGAGTTCCACAGGTTGACTCTGCATTGGCTGAAGAATTACTTCCTTCTGTTTGTTTTAAACCTGCTGCCTAGTCATTTCATTGGGTGACCCCTGGTTCTTGTATTATGGGAAGGGGTAAATAACACTTCCTTATTTCTTCCCACCTTTCATGATTTTATACCCTCTGTCATTTCCCACTTTAGTTTCTTTTCCAATCTCAACGGTGCCAGTTGTTTTCATCTCACCTCATATGGCAGCTGTGATAAATGGAGGGGAGAGATCTCCCTTTTATGGACACCCAGCTGGCCAGTTAGCTATGAAATGCCTGTTGGTGGCTGTTCTCTACATGCTTTACCTGTAAAGGGTTAAAGTCCACAGTAAAGAAAGGGAGGGGGCACCTGACCAAAAGAGCAAACGAGAGGGCTGGAACTTTTTAAATTTGGTAAAAAACCTTTCCCTTTGTCTGTCTGTTGCTGCTCACTGGAGAGAGGGGTCAGAGCAGGACAGGGCTGGAGCTATTTTAAAACCAGGTATGCAGAAAGCATCAAATCATACCTCAAACCTACTTCTTTGAAACCACAGATGTGTAAGTAAATCAGGGACTGTCTCGGAAGATGCGATTAGGGTTATTTCTTATTTCTTATTGGCTTGTGGACTCCCCTGTGCTAACCCAAATGCTTTTGTTTGCTTGTAACCTTTAAGCTGAACCTCAAGCGAGCTATCTGATGCTTAATTTTTGTGAATGTTTTTTAAGATCTAGCAAAAAGTGTAAGTTCCAGATGTATTTTCTTTCTTTTTGGTTTTAATTAAATCCCAGCCTCTGCTTCTGCATAGGGCCCTGATCTAGACTCAGATTCCCCTGCTGGAGGGGAGGGAAACAGGGGCAGCTCCAGGCCCCAGCATATCAAGCATGTGCTTGGGGCGGCAAGCCACGGGGGGTGCTCTGCTGGTGCCGCGAGGGCGGCAGGCAGGCTACCTCTGACGGCTTGCCTGTGGAGGGTCTGCTGGTTCCACGGCTTTGGAGGACCTCTCGCAGGCGTACCTGTGGAGGGTCTGCTGGTTCCACGGCTTCGGCGGACCTCCTGCAGGCACGAAGCCGCAAGACCAGCAGACCCTCCACAGGCAAACCCCTGGAGGCAGCCTGCCTGCCGTGCTTGGGGCAGCAAAATCCCTAGAGCCACCCTGGAGGGAAAGGACCCCACAAGGGGTGTCCAGACCTGCTGCACACAATACAGAGCCTGTGTTCAGAGGGTTGGTGGGGGAGAAACTGAGCCAGGGCCTGGGAAAGGGGTGGAATAATCTCCTGAGAGGCAGCAGCAGTTACCATGGCAAAGCTGTGAGGCCTGAGCAGGAGAATCCCCTGCCCCTTGCTCTCCTCAGGCACAGGCCAGCACCAAGATTGGTCCCTATGTAGAGTGCTCAGAAAAGAGAGGAGTGGGTGGAGTCGGTGCTTCTCCTCAAACTTGTCCTGAGTGTCTTTGGTTAAGAATCGCTGGTTTGAGGGGCTCACGCAACATGCTCCCAGACAGAAGTGTGTGCCCACAGGAAACAAGCCCCTTGTAGGCAGGATGTGGCAAAGATGGGTTAATGGGCCAGCAGACTTGTGACCTGTTACTATTATTCTGACGGGTCACCGGCTGGACTGGTGCGTCTCAACCTTGTTGAGAACCTAGCGGCCCCTTGTTGGAAGTCAAAAATGTTTGAGACCGAGTGGGCATAGCTTGTACATATGCTATAAAGCATAAAAAAATACCAGTCACAATAATGCTTAACCCACTTCATTTATGTTTGTGTGTTTCAAGGGGCTGACAGGGAGTCCTGAACTTTGACGGGTCAGGCTCTGTGCTTTGGATTGTAATAAAATGCAGATTTTCTTTGCTTCAGATGTACAATGCCTAGTGACCCCCTGATTGCCTTTTGTGACCTGCCCTGGGGGTCATGACCCACTGGTTGAGAAACCCTGATGTACACTAACTAAGAGAGCTGGTTGGACCATTGTCAACTGAAGTTTTTCACCGAAATATGCTGTTTTTGTTGAAATGTATTGATTTCAGTTAAGTTTTTGACAGAAAGGTTTCTGCTCATTTCCAGAGAGGGAGATTGACAACCTGACATTTTCGGTCCAAAAATGGATGTTTCGACACAATTCCATTTTGTGAAAATATTTGAGGGTTTTGTTTTCAGTCCAATGCAGAGTGAAAACAGATGTTGACATCTCAAAAGTTGTCACAAAATGGAACTGCCGTTCCCCAGCCAGTTCTGCTAGCTAAAGACACACCTTCCCATACAGATGCTGCTTATGTTGCAACTCTCTGATTAGTGATCTCAGGAAAGAGCTCTGAAACTTTCCTTCCTCATGGCTTAGAGAGCACAGCACTTCACCAATCTTGCAAGGCCAAATTTTACTGAGACTTTTGCCCATTGTAAATGACAGTCTAGCTCAGACCAGTACATTCTGCAGTACTGACCAAAAAGTCCCTGTAAGGGCACGACTAGCTTAGTTCACATCAAAAAGTTAGGTTTTCTAAGGGTCAATTTAGAAACATTTTCAAGAATACGATTTCAGTGGAAACTTGGTTTTTAATAGTTTTTAATGTAAATTCCCTCATGCTCTCTGCAGTGTTGTGATTTTGTCATGAGATTTGTGATATTTGCTGTTTTTCTAAAAGCTCCAGCTCCTGGGGTCAGGTGACTATGGGAGAATCTCAATTTTCATTTTTTTAAAAGTTTCTCGCCCTGGTCTGAACTTGAAAATGTGACTCCCTAAAGGCTCAAAACGCAGAAGGCCAATAAAAAGGACACACACCCCTGTATTTTTAAAATCTCATGATTATTCAGGCAATCTCATGATTTCAAGGGGATGCCTCTTGATTTTGAACACTCGGGGTTGGCAACACTGCTACTGGAACCCCAAAGGTAAGAGCACTGTGATAGGACAGGGGAACCAGCAGGTGATATTGACTAGGAACTAAAGTGAAACTGGACACTTCCAAGTGTGAGATGGATGGAAATAAAATGAAACAAAGAGTGAGCAGCAGACTTGGGCAAAACCCACGGTTGTTTTGGTTTTGCAAAATCTTGTTAGTTGGGGCTTAGCTTTCCAAAGCCCAAGAGGGAGGAGTGATGGGTCGGCGAGAGGAAGGCTCCCCCCAGATGCAGGCAGGCACTTCAGAGAAAAGGTTCTTGTTGGGGTCAAATACATTAGGGACTAGAGCCACATCTGGCGCAAAGCAGCGTAGCTCCAATGAAGTCAATTAGATCTGTTTACACACTTCAGGTTCTGGTCGTAGCTATTAAAACACCTTTCTAGTTCCCAGTCCAAGGGGCATTATAACACAGGGAAAGACAATGGATCAAATCCTGCACTGAATTACTCCTGTGGAAACTCTTCCAGTGCTGGGCCTTGGGTGCAGGGAAGGGCATGATTAGACCCTGTTAGTATTTCAGTGTCTCTTGACAGGATGTCTAATAGCAGACCTGACTGGAAAGCATCCAGAACCTCTAAATAGCAGCCTTTCTTCCTGGCCTCTCTGTTCCTTTTACATTCAGATTCCTGTTGTGTTGGTTCCCTACGTTCCCCCTTGGAGCAGAGTGCAGTACACCAGCCCACCGCGCAAAGCTGTCTGGGAGCAGAGATGTCTTAGCTGTCATCTCAAACAGCAGCAGAGAAATCTCCATGGCATTACAGCAGAAAACTGTTAAATGCATAATCCTGGTGCAGAGAAAATTGTTTTCTTAAACAGGTTTATTCCTTGAAGGGAGGTATTTGCTTAAGAGATTTTCCACTATAAATTAAATCTGTCTTGGGATCCAGATAAACTGCCTTTGTGAAACAGAGCTAGTCCCTGCAGAGACTGCCTGCTGCTATCTCCCTGCTGCTTCAAGGGAGCTGGCTCTTTGGCCAGGATGAGCAGACATTTCAAACCAAACACCCCCTTTCCCTTGGTTTTCTTCCCCCTCTCTCGAGGGGCTGAGTATGGTCCCTGCCAGGGCTGGGTGTGATGCATGCACTGCATATGGGTCACAGTTGGAAGGGTAGCTGGCTTCTGGCCTCCTAGCTGTTCTGCTTCTCGTGGGATGGACAGTATAAACGGTTCACCCCCTCCTCCCAGCTCAGTGGGCAGTGACGGAAACATGCCTGTTGGTTTCACTGCAGGCCCCCGGCAGTGCCCATGGCTCCCAAGGGTATTACTGCAGGTTGCATATTGCTTCTAATGCAGTCCTGTGAGGTGTGTTCTGAGTCGCTGCAGGCTGCCTCTCGCAGTTCCTGTGCACTGTCTGTTCTTCCCACTGGAACTGCTGTGCAGTGTCTGTTCTCACTGCAGTCACTTGACCCGGCCCATTGGAGCCACAGCCCCGACCTTCAGACCCAGTGCAGCAACCTGGCTTCCCCCCAGGCTCAGAGACAGGGGAGGAGGGAGCTGCTATGGAGCTTGTGCAGCTGCTTCTGGTTAAAGGAAAAGTGCCTGCCTTTGTGGGACCAGAATCTAAACTGCAGATGGGCTACCTGGGTTTGAAACAGAACCGAGCACCTCAAGTCTGTGCCCGTTTAGAGAGCGGTGACATTCCCATCTGCAGGGCCAGGGGCTGCTTGTGTCATTGGAACTGGCAGACCAACAGTTCAGCTAAGCCAGAATCTCTCCCCATTAGTGTCCAGTCTGAGTTACTGCGGAGGAAGATGCAGATACCTCTCTGGTGGACAGTTGTGGGATAACCTGCTCATAGAGGAAGTTCCTGCCTGACCCCAGGCAGTTGTGGCTGGCTTATGCCTTGAAGCAAGAGTGTTTATAGTCCTCATAAGTATTGACCCCCTCTAAGCTGGCAGTGGGTATTATTGTCCGTAGACTTGTCTATTTCTCTTTGGAATCCTGCTAAGCATTTTGCTTCATTGCTGTGCAGTGGCAGAGTTCCACAGGTTCTGTATGTGTATCGTGTCAAAACGCATGTTTTTAATGAGTTTTAAGTTTGCTGCTGTTCAGGTTCAGTGAACATCCCCTGGTCATATATCACAAGAGGCTCTGACAAGGTTCACCCTTGGCAGTGCCAGTCAAGGCTTCATCTCTCATGGGGCTGGGGACAACTCAGCCCCACCTGACCGGTGGAATTGTGAAATTCATCAGCATGTTAAACTTAAAAAGCCTGTGATCTCTTGCTGGGGATTCAGAAGTGTGGGTCCCTTTTCCCCTCCCTCGCACCTCCTCCTTTCCCTGTGATCTCTGGGCTGTGGCCATGACCAGCTGCAGAATAATTTAGTGCCACGCTGGGAGCCTGTTCCCATGTGCTGCCCAGGCCCAGCTTGTGGCCCAAGAGGTTTGGGGAAATGTCCAAACATATTCAAACTTGTGTGAGGGGGCAGCCAGCCAGATAGCTATCTGGGACACCTGAATATTTATGAGGATCTCCCACCCAGCCACCCCCCTCAACCACACTAGGTAGGAGCAGCAGGGACAGCTGGGAACTGCTGCAGCAGGTACCTCAGGTCTGGCCCAGTGGCCTGAACAGAATTGCCCTGGGGTGGGAGGGAAGGGCTCTGTCCTTTTAAGGGAACTGCACAAGCACCTGCAGTGGGGGACATGAGTCGTCATAGCTAGCCTGCCATTCCTATGGGTCTGTGATAGTGGGCCTGTCTCAGCATGGCTTTGGGGAGTGAGCACCCAGAAAGGGGCAGACACCTCACTTCTGTGCCAGAGGGCCTGGCTGCTCCCTCTGGAGAGACATCAGGGTGTGTGGGAGAGGGGCTTGCCGCCTAGGGCAACACAGTGGCAGCCATGCCAGCGGGTGGGTATTTCCCAACCTGCAATGCTTCTGGGCTTCGTCTAGAGAAAAGAGCCCAAGGAAGGGGCCCACGCCAATAATGCTGCTTTGCCAAGGGCAGAGGCATTTTCTGCTGTAAACAACTCACCGCAGAATCATACAGGGGAGAGGCAGTGACATGCAGCACTTGTGCAGTGACCCTCCCAGCAGCTCTCCCAGGCAGGTAAGTGAGTATTGATATCTCCAGTTTACAAATATGGAAACTGAGGCAGAGAGGTTGGGCCATATGTCCCAGATTCCTAGATGACTTCAGCAGCAGAGTGAGGACTAAAGCCCAGGTGCCCAGCCTGCTGATCTCCTACTGTGCTCACTAGACCCCACTGCCTGGCCATGGAGCTCTGGGAAGAAGGGAGATAAAGTTGGCTCTAAAATTCTCCTTTGGAGCAGGGACAAATAAAAGCCACAAAGGACACAGCTGAGGTACTAGGTGGGATTGAAAACTGGCCAGAAAAAGCAATGGGGGCTCCAAAGCAGAGATCATCTCACGGGGCACATGGTGGTATTGAGCAGAGCTATGTCTTTCAAGAGGCCATCTTGAGCTCCAGGATCTCTGCTGCCCCTTAAACAACCAAGGAAGTCTTTAGCCATTAGAGTTGGAAATAGACAGCCTTAAAAAGAGAAGTGAAGTGGATGTGATCAATGCAATGACATCTGTCTGTCTGCAGAGAGCCTGAAGCAAGAGCAGTCAGAGAGTGAACTGCCCTGTTCATCTCAGGTGCTTAGCAATGAATTTAAATGTCAACATTTAACAATATCTCACTACTGATCACAGCATGGAAGGAGCGGGAGGGCCAAGGTTGTTATGAAGACATGCACAGTCTATTCTGTTGCATCTGAAGAAGTGGGTTTTTTACCCTCTAAAACTTATGCCCAAATAAATCTGTTTTTGTAGTCTATTCTGAGTGACAGCTCACTTTAGCAAGCGATTGAGTGGTGCTCAGGAGAGAGACTAGAGTTTGTACATTTAGCCCCACTCCAGAAGAAGCCAAGTCCTAGGAGCCCTGCAGTGTGGCCAACCTCAAAGTTTCAAAAAAATCGCGAGATTCTTTTCTGTTTTTTAATGTCATGATTTTGGGGTCAATCACTTTTTTTTTTTTTGACTCTTGATTTATGAACTCCCCCAGCCCCTTCCCCGTGTGTGGGGGTGGTAATTAGTGTTACCCTCTCCAGGGGTGGCTCTAGACATTTTGCCGCCCCAAGCACGGCGGCATGCCGCGGGGGGCGCTCTGCTGGTCACCGGCAGGGCGGTAGGCGGCTCCAGTGAACCTCCTGCAGCGGAGGGTCCACCAAAGCTGCGGGACCAGCGGACCCTCCGCAGGCACGCCTGCGGGAGGTCCATCGGAGCCGCCTGCTGCCCTCCCAGTGACCGGCAGAGTGCCCCCCACAGCATGCCACCCCAAGCACGTGATTGGCGTGCTAGGGCCTGGAGCCACCCCTGACCCTCTCCCAAATGTATCAGGTAAGGGGATTGTGGCCCCTGCTGCAGGAGCTCTCACCCCACATCTGCCAGTCCCATACTCAGCAATTAACCCTGTTCCCCAATCTCCAAAACCATCTTGTCTTCCCAGTCCTCACATTCGTTCTGCCCCATCCCCTCCACCCCGACATCTGCCCAGCCCTCCCTGGCCCCCACGTTTGCCCCCAGCCCCACTCAGTCCCCAGATCAATTGATTCTGCCCTCCCAGCCTCAACTCTCTTTTCGTGGGGCTCTCACTCTCCCCTCGCTCTGGGGGGCAGCAATGACTGTCAGGAACAATACGGGAGCCCACTCACCTGCTCCAAACAAATCTCAGCCACTCCACTTGGGGCCTAAGCATTGCACAGCATGTTGGCCATGCCTGCAGTGGGCTGTCGAAGTGGATTCAGAGCCATGCGGGTGATCCCACTGAGTGCCCACTCATGGATGGCACGAGGCATAAACAGACTAAGCAATTAATTCAGGCCCAAGCAGCTCAAGGGGGCTCCAAGGTAGTATTCCCCCCTGTGATGTGTTGGACCCCCCCCTTCTGGGATGCCACCTCATGGTCTTGGATTTCACTGGGCCCCTTGCTCAATCAGCCTGGGTTCCCTCTCCCTGCTTTGCTGAATGAGGATCTCCGGTCTCTTGCAGCCCATACACAGGTAGAGCCACATCTTGCTGCAGAAACAGATGGAAGTACAGCTCTGTGGGTGTGTCTACACTACGAGATTATTCTGATTTTACAGAAACCGGTTTTTTAAAACAGATTGTATAAAGTCGAGTTGACTTTAGCTAACCCGGCCTGCATCTGTTGATCTGTCGTAACACGCAAGCCGCAGGCATCAATATTAAGATGCAAAATGCACTTGTAGTGAAAGAACATGTGCTATGTTAAGGTGAATAGTGTTGTTCATGTGAAAGAGTATGCCATTGTTCTGTAAATGTACCTTTTTAAATACTTCTCTCCCTTTTTTCACTCTCCATGCAGCTGCAATTTTCAGCCCCTACTCCGTCCGAAGGCTATCTCAGATAGCAGCCGGAAAAAAAAGATCGACGGAAGAAATGTTTCGGAAATCATGGAAGTGACCTGCAATACAGAGACTCATCTGAATGAGTGGAAGGACGTGGTAGCAAAGACAGGAAGATGCCATGCACTGAGACAGAGGACGAACGTGAGACAGGAGGGTATGAACGGATGAGAGGGGGGCAGGATGCACGCTGGGGCTGCTGCGTGATCAAACTGACATGCTCCAGCGTTATGTGGAGCTTCAGATGGCAGCAGGATCACAGAGTGCCTGCAGTCCGTGTATAACCACCCTCCTCATGTTCCGTAGCCCCTCACCCACCAGTGAGTAAGGACGCATGGGGGCTCCATGCACCCGCCCTCACCACCCGTGGACAGCCAACCAAAGGCTCTCATTATTATGAATTTTTTAGTGGCTTTTCCTTCCTACTATTCTCCTCCGAAATGCCACCCACGCTATCTTGTCACTCTCCCTCTTTTTATAATAGGTAATAAAAGATACATGATTTTAAAGAGTGACCTATAATTTCCCTAGAAAGCCAACGTGTGACGAAGGCGTGGGGGTGTGCACAGGGAATGGTCAATCAAGGGAAGGCAGTTCATCAGGGGAAACAACACAGCAGTCCACTCGTACCTGGCCCCGTGATGAAACTCATTTTCAAGCTCTCTGAAGTGCACCGCTTCCGTGTTGCTCTTCTAACGCCCTGGTGTCTGGCTGTGCGTAACCAGCGGCCAGGTGATTTCCTCGCCTCCCACCCCGCCGAAAGGTCTCCTCCTTACTCACAGGATTGTGGAGCACACAGCAAGCAGCAATAACAATGGGAGAATTGGTTTGCTGAGGTCTGAGCGAGTCAGTAATGTTCGCCAGCGCACCTTTAAACAGCCAATGCACATTCTACCACATTCTGCACTTGCTCAACCCTGTAGTTGAACAGCCCTGACCACTGTCCAGGCTGCCTGTGTGTGGCTTCATGAGCCATGGCTCAAGGGTAGGCTGGGTCCCCACAGGATAACTACAGGCATTTCAACATCCCCAACTGTTATTTTCTGGTCTGGGAAGTTATCCTTGCTGGAGCCGTTTAACAGATAGTGTTCTTAAGCGCGAGCGTCATGACCCTTCCGGCCACTCATGTGGATGTGGCGAAATGTCCCTTGTGATCCACCAGTGCTGTGCCAGCCATGGAAAAGTACCCCTTGCAGTTTATGTACTGGGTGCCTGCGTGCCTCCGGTGCCTAACAATAGATATAGGGTTCCATCTATCGCCCACCACAGTTAGGGAATCCCATTCAGCAAAGCCATCCACTATGACCTGCACGTTTCCCAGAGTCACAACCTTTCGTAGCAGCAGCTTAATGATTGCTTTGGCTACTTGCATCACAGCAGCGCCCACAGGGATTTTCCCACTCCAAATTGATTCCTGACTGACCGGTAGCTGTCTACATTGCAAGCTTCCACGAGGGCTATTTGCCAACGCTTCTCAACTGTGGAGGGCTGCCTCATCTTTGTATTCTGGCACTTCAGGGCAGGGAAAGCAGTCAAAGTTCCATGAAAGTGCCTTATGCATGCGAAAGTTTCGCAGCCCACCTGCAACACTATGTGGTCCCACCAGTCTGTTCTTGTTTTCCGGGCCAATATCTGTTCAATGGCTAGAACATGCCCATTTCCAGCAGGATCTCCAAAGCGCAGGGGCCGCCGGTTTTGAGAGAATTCTGTGTCCATGTCCTCATCACTCTCGTTGCTGCGCTGCCGTAGACGCTCCTCCTGCTTGGCTTTGCAGGTCCCGGTTCAGCATTGACTGACGAGAATGCACGAGGTCCTTACATTGCTGTCTGAGCTCAGCAGGGCCATGCTTGCTGTGCTATACATTTGCACAGTTAACCCAGGAAAAGAGGTGCAAAACATTGGCTGCTGCTGCTTTCACGGAGGGAGGGGTGAGGCTGTACCAGAACCACTTGCGACAATGTTTTTTGCCCCATCAGGCACTGGGATCTCACTCAGAAATTCAAGGGCGAGGGAGACTGCGGGAACATATGGGATAGCTACCCACAGTGCAGACTGCTCAGGAAATCGACGCTAGCCTCTGTACATGGACGCACACGCTGACATTAATGTGCTTTAGTGTGGCTGGTGCACTCGACTTTAATACAACTGCTTTAAAAAACCGTTTCTGTAAATCAGAAATAATCTCGTATGTAGGACACACCACAGAGCTAACCAATCTGTTTCTGCAGAAGATTGTGGCTTACCTGTGTATGGCTGCAAGAGACGGAGATCCTAATTCAGCAAAGCAGGGAAGAGGGAACAGGCTGATAGCCAAGGGCCCAGTTGAAATCCAAGACCCATGAGGTGGCATCCAGAAGGGGGGGGTCGCAACACATACATGGGGAATACTACCTTGGAGCCCCTTGACTGTGGGCCTGATAATTGCTCGTCTAGTTTTAGCCTCGTGGCTATCCATGATGGGCACTCAGTGGGATCAGCCGCATGGCTCTGAATCCACTTCGACAGCCCATGCAGGCCAGGCACATGCTGTGCATGTTAGGCCCCAGTGAGTGGCTGGAGATTTGTTGGAGCAGGTGAGTGGGCTCGTATTGTTCTGACACGTCATGCGCCCCCAGAGGAGGGGAGAGTGAGAGCCGACGAAAAGGAGTTGAGGCTGGGAGGGCAGAATCAAATTGATTGGACTGAGTGGGGCTGGGCAAACGTGGGCCCAGGGAGGGCTGGCAGATGTCGGGGTGGAGGAGGGGCAGAACGAATTTTGACGGACGGGTAAGAACAAGAGTTTTGGGATGGGAACAGGGTTATTGCTGCAGTAGGACTGGCAGATGTGGGGGAGAGCTCCTGCAGCAGTTGCACAAGCCCCTTTACCTGATCCACTTTGGCGAGAGGTCAGTGGTGGCTCCAGCCCTAGCCACGCCCAATCACAGTGCTTGGGTGGCATGCTGTGGGGCACTCTGCGTCCTGGAGGGAGAGGCGTCCGATGGACCGTCACGCAGCGGCTGCGGAGGTACCTGGTACCGCAGCTTTGGTGGACCCTCCGCGAGGAGTTCACTGGAGCCGCACCGCCTTGCACGTGACCCAGCAGAGCGGCCCCCCGCGGCATGCCGCCGTGCGGCGGCAAAATGTCTAGAGCCCCTGAGAGGGTAACACTATACCGACCCCCCCACGGGAAGGGGCGGGGGAGTTCATAATCAAGATCAAAAAAAAAAAAGGATGATCACGCCCAAACAGACATTAAAACAGAACAGAACCGCGATTTTGAAAACTTTGAGGTTGGCCGAAACCGCGGGCCTAGGACTTGGCTCTTCTGGAGGGGCTCAAATGTAGCACTCTAGTCCTCTCCTGAGCACCACTCAAGTGCTTCTAAAAGTGAGCTGTCACTGCAGAATAGACACAAAAACAGATTATTGGGCATACAGTTCATTAGAGGGAAACCCACTTCTTCAGTGCAACGAGCAAGAGAACGTCGATGTTCATAAACAACCTTGGCTAACCCCGCTCTTCCATGCGTGACTCAGTAGTGAGAGATATGTAATGTTGACATTTAATTCATCGCTAAGACTAGATGATCCGGGCATTGACTCTCTGACGGCTCTTGCGTCAGCTCTCGGCAGCGAAGATGTATGCATTGATCACACCACTTCACTTCTCTTTAGCTGTCTATTTCCAACGTTAATGCTAAGGACTTCCTGTTTTAAGGGGCAGCAGAGATCCTGAGCTCAAGATGGCCCTCTTGAAAGACATCAGCTTGCGAATAACACGCTGCCCGTGAGATGATTCTGATTGGAGCCCCATGCTTTTTCTGGCCAGTTTTCAATCCCACCTAGTACCTCAGGTTGTCCTTTGTGGCTTTTGTCCCTGGCTCCTAAGGACGATTTGAGAGCCAACTTTATTCCCTCTTCCAGAGCTCCATGGCAGGTGCGATGGGTCTAGGTAGCACAGTAGCATAAGCAGGTCTGGCACCGCGGGCTTTAGTCCTCAACTCTGTGGCGGAAGTCAGCTAGGATCTGACTATGGCCCAACCTCGTGCGTCATTCATATTTGGAAACTGGAGATATCAATATATCCTCACTTACTCCGGGAGAGCTGCTGGAGGTCACTGCATCAAGTGGCATGTACTGCCTCTCCGTAGTGATTCTGCGTGATTGTTTACAGCAGAAAAGCTCTCTGCCCTGCACGCAGCATTATGGCGGCCCCTCTTGGGCTCTTTTCTCGTAGACGAAGCCCAGAAGCATTGCAGAGTTGGGAAATACCACCCGCGGCATGGCCTGCCATGTGTGGCCGACAGGCGGCGAACCCTCTCGCCACACACCCCTGCGAAGCTCTCCAAGAGGGAGCAGCCAGCCTCTGCACAGAAGTCGAGGTGTCTGCCTTCGGTGCTCACTCCCAAAGCATGCGGAAGGACAGGTCCCACTAATCTACAGACCCATAGGAATGCGCAGGCTAGCACGACCAGTCCCGCCACTGACAGGTGCTGGTGCAGGTTCCCTTAACACGGATCAGCCCTCCCTCCCCCCCAGGGCATTCTGTGCGGCCAACTGGCCGAGACCATGAGGTACCATGCGGGCGCAGTTCCAGCTGCCTCTGCTGCTCCCTACTAGGTGGTTGAGGGTTGTGGTGGAGACCTATAAATATTCAGGGTCCATAGCTATCTGGCTGGCTGCCCCCTACGACAGTTTTGAATATGTTGGACTTCCCAAACCTTTGGGCCAACAAGCTTGGGCGTGGGCAAGCACATGGAACAGGCCCCAAGGCGGGACTATATTCTCGCGCGGGTCATGGCAAGCCCAGAGCTCTACAGGGAAGAGAGGTGCGAGGGAGGGGAAGGGACCCAGCACTGTCTGAAACCCCAGCAAGGTAGAACACGGCTTTTAAGTTTAACATGCTGATGTGAATTTCACCAAATTCCACCCGTCATGGGGGGCTTGAGTTGTCCAGCCCCATGAGAGATGAAGCTTTACTGGCCCTGAAGACTTGGTCAGAGCCCCGTGTGATATAGTGAACCAGGGATGTGCACTCGACCTGAACAGCAGCAAGCACTTAAAACTCAATTACACACATGCGTTTTGGACATCGAACAAATCATTACAGAATCCTGTGGAATCTGCGCCACATGCGAACAGAATGAAGCAAACTTAGTCACGGATCAAAGAGAAATGACCAAGTCTATCGGACAATAAACCCACGACCAGTCTTAGAGAGGGCCGTCAATCATTAGATGGACTATAAACCTTGCTGCTCAAGGAATAAGCCAGCCACAAGCTTCCTGGGTGCAGGAGACTTCCTCTATGAGCAGGTTACACAAGGCCACCAGAGAGGTATCTGATGCTTCCTCCATACTGCACGGAACTGGACACTAGGAGAAGATTCTGGGCTTAGGCTGAACGTTGGTCTGCCAGTTCCAATGACCAAGCCAGGCCTGGCCCTGCAGCGACTGGAAGTCAGACCGGCATCCTAAACGGTCAACACACTTGGGTGCTCGGTCGTTTCACCGCAGGTAGCGGCCGATCTGCAGTTTAGGCATCCCTGGTCCGCACAAAGGCAGGCACCTTGTCTTAACCAGAAGACAGCTGCACGAAGCTCCAATGAGCAGCTCCATCTCCTGTGTGCTTGAGGCCTGGGGGGAAGCAGGTTGCTCGCACTGGGTCTGAAGGTCGGGGCTGTGGCCGCCAGATGGGCCGGGGTCAAGTGATGCAGTGAGCACGGAGACACTGCGACAGTCAGTTCGCGATGTGGCACAAAGACATGCACAGGACTGCGAGCGGCAGCCCTAGCACGACCAGAAACACCTCACAGGACTGCATTAGACAATAGCAACCGCGAGTAATACGGCGGCCCATGGGATGCCGGGCTGGGGGCGAGTGAAACCAATCAGGGCATGTCACGTCAGGCCCACTGAGCTGGGAGGGGGGTAACCGTGTTATACTGTTCCATCCACGAGGAGCAAACAGCGTAAGGGAGGCCAGAAGCCAGCTACCCTCCAACTGTGACCCAATGCAGTGCTATGC
>NC_133793.1:15141463-15231630 GCF_003597395.2 Chelonoidis abingdonii | reverse complement strand
GTCTTTTGGAAAGGAGTTCTGTTAGCACGGAATCCTCTCCCCATATAGCGATCAGATCCAGTACCTCCCGTGCGGTCCATGCTGGAGCTCTTTTTCAATTCTCAGGAGACTGCATTGCTACCTGTGCTGATGAGCTCTGCGTGGTCACCTGTGCTGGTGAGTGCTTCACGCTGGCCAAACAGGAAATGAGATTCAAAAGTTCGCGGGGCTTTTCCTGTCTACCTGGCCAGTGCATCCGAGTTCAGATTGCTTTCCACAGTGGTCACAATAGTGCACTGTGGGATACCGCCCAGAGGCCAATACCGTCGATTTGCAGCCACACTAACCCTAATCCAACATGGCAATACTGATTTCAGCGCTACTCCTCTTGTTGGGGAGGAATACAGAAACCGGTTTAAAGAGCCCTTTATATCAATATAAAGGGCCTTGTTGTGTGGACGGGTGCAGGGTTAAATCGGTTTAACACTGCTAAATTCGGTTTAAACGTGTGGTATAGACCTGGCCTGTGTGAGAGGACTCCCCCAGCACTCACGTGCACAGCCCTTTTTGGGAAATAAACCCAAAATTATACTGTCTTGTGCTGGATAGAAAAATCTGCACAGCGCAAGCTCTCAAAAATCCACTCTTTTCCTCCATGTGAAGAGATGTGCACACTTCCCTCCCCACACCACCCAGTTAGAAATTGGGTTTTGCATAAACTGGGTTTTATTATAAACAAGAAATATTTATTAACTACCAAAGGTGGATTTTAAGTAAATATAAGAAATACCAGACAGAACAAAGCAGGATTACTATGCAAATGAAACCAAACATGCAAACTAAGCTAGTTTCACTAGAGATTGGTTACAAATAGTATTTTTCCTCCTAGATATTGTTGCGGGCAGATTATGGAAAGGCTGGTGCACTGGTCTCCCTCATAGTCAATATTCCTAACTTCAGGTACAGAATGATACAGATGTACAAATTGGATAATCACATTCAGTAAATTATAACCTTTCCAATGATCTCACATGAGCCATCTTGCATAAAGTATATCTCAGTTATGTCATATTCATATCATAAGCATATTTGCATAAAGAATATGGAGTGAAATGTCCCTTCACCCAGTACTATTCATCTTATTTAACATGGCCGTGTTAATGAAGGTAGCAGTGTGTGCGCGGTTGGTAAGGTTTTGGTTTGTGAAAATAATGCAATTAGAATTTTTAGGGGGTGGGTGAGGGGTGGGTGGGGCGAAAATATTCCTGCTTAACCCTTTATATGCCTGGGTGGGATAGGCACCCCATCACACCAAAGTATACATACAAAATGATGGAATCTAAATTAACTGTTACCACTTAAGAAAGAGATTTTGGAGTCATCCTGAATAGATCTCTGAGAACATTTGTTCAACATGCAGTGGGAGTCAAAAAAATTAACAGAATGTTAGGAGCCTGTCTCCATGCCTCAGTGGGTAACAACTGAGGATACCAAACTGGTGAGAAATAGGGCAGACATACCCCATATTGGTGGTTATTCTCCCCGAAGAAATGCCAGACCAGCAACAAAAGTAAACTTCTGTTTTACCACACTGGCTAACAAAGTCAGAAAAGCAGTTTCCTTAGGTATCCCAGTCCTTGTATCACCACCCAAAATACTAGATTTAATGATGAGCGGTTATTTAAAACCAATTTTATCAACCAAAGGGTTCTTCTGATCCCAAAGGACCAGCCACACACCCAGGTCAGTATATAACTCAGGTCTTACCCAATAATCACGCTGTTGCCAATCCTTTAGTATCTAATATCTAAAGGTTTATTTTAGGGCTGTCAATTATCGCAGTTAACTCAGGCAATTAACTCAAAAAAATTAATTGTGATTAAACAAATTATTGATGATTAATCACACTTATAACAATAGAGTACCAATTGAAATTTGTTAATTATTTTGGATGTTTTTCCACATTTTCAATATTGATTTCAATTACAACACAGAATACAAAGCTCACAGTGCTCACTTTATATGATTATTTTTATTACAAACGTATGCACTGTAAGCATGATAAAGAAAAGAAATAGTATTTTTCAATTCTCCTCATACTAGTACTGAAGTGCAATCTCTGTATCGTGAAAGTGTAATTTACAAATGCAGATTTTTTTTTTTTTGGTTACATAACTAGACTCAAAAACAAAACCGTATAAAACTTTAGTGTCTACAAGTCCACTCAGTGCTACTTCTTATTCTGCCAATCACTGAGACAAACAAGTCTGTTTACATTGACATGAGATACTGCTGCTTGCTTCTTATATAAAATGTCACCTGAAAGTAAGAACAGGCGTTTGCGTGGCACTTTTGTAGCCGGCGTTGCAAGGTATTTACATGCCAGATATGCCGAACATTCATATGCCCCTTCCATGCTTTGGCCACCATTCCAGAGGACACGCTTCCATGCTAATGATGCTCATTAAAAAAGTAATGTGTCAATTAAATTTGTGACTGTACTCCTTGGGGAGAGAATTGTATGTCACCTGCTCTGTTTTACCCACATTCTGCATATATTTCATATTATAGCAGTCTTGGATGATGACTCAGCACATGTTCATTTTAAGGACACTTTAACAGCAGATTTGACAAAACTCAAATAAGGTACCAATGCGAGATTTCTAAAAATAGCTACAGCACTGGACCCAAGGTTTAAGAATCTGAAGTGCCATCCAGAATCTGAGAGGGACAAGGTGTGGAGCATGCTTTTAGAAGTCTTAAAAGAGCAACACTCTGATGTGGAAACTACAGAACCCAAACCACCAAAAAAGAAAATCAACCCTGCTGCTGGTGGCATCAGGCTCAGATAATGAAAATGAAATGTGTCAGTCTGCACTGCTCTGGATTCTTATCAAGCAGAATCCATCATCAGCATGGAAGCATGTCCCTTGGAATGGTGGTTAAAGCATGAAGGGACATATGAATCTTTAGAGCATTTGGCATGCAAATATCTTGCAACGCCAGCTACAACAGTGCCATGTGACTGCCTGTTCTCACTTTCAGGTGACATTGTAATCAAGAAGCAGGCAGCATTATCTCCTGCAAATTGTAACCAACTTTTTTGTCTGAGTGATTGGGTGACCAAGAAGTAGGACTGAGTGGACTTGTAGACTCTCAAGTTTTACATTGTTTTATTTTTGAGTGCAGTTTTTTTACATAACTCTCCATTTGTAAGTTCAGCTTGTATGATAGCGATTACACTGCAGTATTTATATTGGGTGAATTGAAAAATAATTTTTTTTTGTTTTTTTACAGCGCAAATATTTGTAATAAAAATAAAGTGAGCACTGTGCACTTTGTATTCTGTATTGTAATTGAAATTAATATATTTGAAAATGTAGTAAACATCCAAAAATATTTAAAATAAGTGATATTCTATTGTTTAACAGTGCAATTAATCATGTGATTAATCATGATTAATTGTTTTAATCGCTTGACAAACCTAGTTTATTTATAGAAAGAAAGGTGAGAGTTAAAATTGCCTAAAGAAATCAAATTCATACAATTGCAAAGTTCTTGGATCAGGCTTGTAGCGGTGATGGAATACATTGCTGGCTTGTTAAGTCTCTGGGTGCTTCCAGTAACTGGAAGGTCCTCAGTCCCCTGGTTAGAATGTTCCTATTGGTATAAATTCATAGTCCAGAGATTAAAGCAAGAAAGAGGCAAAATGGAGAAGTTTTCGGGGCCTTTTATAGCTTCTGCCCTGTGGAGGGAAACACATTGTCTCAATCTGTGGGAAATATGCCCTTGCATGCCCAGCTAGAATGTCCACAGGAAGGTCCATCAGGTATAGATAGGCTTCATCCATGGTCCAGTGTGAGTTAAGTGTTCTTTGATGGCCATTCAACTTGAATAGTCCTTTCATAATGTGCTGGCTAAATACCTTGTTACTCAGAAGCAACATATCTGAAATACAGGTACAGGGCCAATATTCATAAGTGTAGATGTAAAAATGATGCATCCATACAAACAGGATAATCATATTAAGCAAATCATAACTTTTTCATAGACATGTTACATGATGTACTCTGTACAAGATTTGTAGCAATTATGTAACAACGCTAGCAACAATGATTTACATGGTTATATTTTCATCAAATAACATCACAGAACCATTAGGAAAGGGATAGAGGACAGGACAAAAAATTTCATAATGCTACTATGTAAATTCAAGGTATGCCCACACCTGGACTATTGCATGCAGTTCTGGTCACCCCATCTCAAAAAAATATATATATTAGAATTGGCAAAAGTACAGATAAGGACAACAAAAATTATTAGGGGCATAGAACATCTTCCACAAGAGAAGAGATTTAAAAGATACAGACTAGTCATCCTGGAAAAGAGATGCCGGAAGGGGGATGTGATAGAAGTTTATAAAATCATGAATGGTGTGGAGAAAGTGAATAAAAAAGTGTTACTTATCCCTTCACAAAATACAAGAACCAGGGGTCACACAATGAAATTAATAGGCAGCAGGTTTAAAACAAACACATGCACAGTCAACTTTTGGAACTCATTGCTGGAGGATGCTATGAAGGCCAAAAGTATAACTGGATTTAAAAGTTCATAGAGGATAGGTTCATCAATGGCTAATAGCCAAGATGGTCAGGGATGCCACACCATGCGCTGAGTGTTCCGAAACCTCTGACTGCCAGAGAAGCTGGGACTGGATGACGAGGGTAGATCACGTGATAAATTGCCTTGTTCTGTTCATTCCTTCTGAAGCTTCTGGTACCAGTCACAGCTGGAAGTCAGGATATTGGGCTAGATGGACCATTGGTCTGACCCAGTATGGCTGTTCTTATGCACTATCCCCTAGGGAATAGCAAACCTGGCAATTTCTGTGAGCATCCAGGGACAGGGCTGGACAGCGCATGAGCACGCTGAGGACTCAGGGCTTGAGGTGGGCCTTTCACTAGCCTGCGCAGAGAAAGTGAGCTCTGTGGAGACCTGGAAGGCAGAGCATGAGCTGCCAGAGGCTGCTGGTTTCAGGGAACTGAACTACAGCAGGCACAGACATGACTGCTTCCTGCTAAGGCAAGGGGTGGTGAGGTGCCTCACAACTGCGTGTACTGCCACTTTCTCATCTCCTGGGGAAGGATAAAGCTTCTCCACTTGTGTGATCCTGTCTATGTGGAGCCCTCTCCCCCATGTCACTCTCCCACTTCAAATCTCCCCTTGAAGAGCTTCCTTTCCCCTTTGGTTTGTGGCTGGCTCTGCGGGAAGCCCTTGGTGATAAAGCAGGGGAAGGATGTTCTGAGGGAATCCATTGTATTTTACTCTCTGCTCTAGTGCCAATGGATCTTTAATGAGCACAAACGCTGAGGGGTTTTGGTTTTACAGCTCTGTGAAAAGAGGGTCCCTAGCAGGACCCAGCAGTTTGGGTTTATTATTAACCCAAAGAGAAGATGGTGATTTCACATCTAAGTACTAACCCAAGCCCAACTCTGTTTAGCTTGTGAGTGCTAATAAGAGCATAGCTAACAGCCAGATAGGAGCTTTTTTCCTGTTGAGATCAGCTACGTAACCCCTTGATAGCCAGACACACTGTGAATTGCATCATCATGTTGTCAACTCTACTATCTGGCTCATCTCTGTGCAAGGAGCAGCCAGGAGCCTTGCTCTGGTTGGCTTTAATCATTGCAGAGCCACAGCCGAGCCCCGTGGCTCCCAGGCCAGCAGCTCTAGCTGGCGGGAGGCTCAGCCAGATCAATAGCTCCGTCTAGAAGAATTTGTTTGGCCTTTAAGCTCAATAAGCAGCATTTTCTCTCTGGCCAAGAAGTCTTGTCCCTTACTGATAACCAGACATCAAGGCTCGCTATCTGGGGCACGAGGGCTCCCAGCCGCACCCAGAGCGCAGCGGGGGTGCTGTGATCCTGCTTGGCGACAGGAGGAACCAGCTGCAGGCTCCTGTCTCGCAACAAATCCCTTGTCAAAGCAGCAGCTCATCTCTCCCTGACGCCCTTTCAGACGGGATTGACCCCAGGGCCTGGGTGCTGGACCCCGGCTGCGGGGAGCCACACCGAGAGGTACCCAGCCTCCAATGGCAGGAGGGGAACTGAGAAGGGGCCTGTACTGCAGCTTTCCATGCAGTCTCTCCTCCCTTCCTATCTCTCCAGCAGCTGATCTGGGGTACGGCTGGGCACTGTATAGGAGAGAGCAGTCTCCAGGCTCCCCAACCCTCCCCTTCCTGGGATGATGGGCTCTGCAGCCATGTAGGGAAGGGGTTTGCCACCTGTTGCCCGCAGCAACAGCCTGTCAGGTACTCTCTCCACCCTGGGTGTGAGTGAGAGATCGAGGTACATGGTAAACAGGCCCATCCAAGGGAGGAAGGATGGTCCAGGGGTTAGGCCACTCGCCTAAGACTTGAGGTCATTGCATTTCTCTGCCACCGCCTTCCTGTGTGACCTCAGGCAAGTCACTGTGTTTCAGTTCCTGCCTGTACAAATGGGGACGTTCGCACTGCCCTGTTTCACAAGGGTCTGTGAGGGTAAATGCACTAAGGATGGTGAGCCATGCAAGTACCATGGTAACGGGGGCCATGTAAGTACCATAGAGCCCGATGGGCCAAACCATGTGTTTTTTGCTATCCCAAACTGCCACTTAGGCTATCAGAAGATCTGAACATGCCCAAGGAGTCCCGGCTTAGACTCAAGGTAGCTTGGCCTTTGCCTCCTCTGAGATTCATCCTGCCTCTTGTCCACCAGACAACCTCTCTCCTCCTTCCAGCACATCTGCCATAAATCCTTCCTACTCTGTTCTTTCCACCAGTAATCGCTCCACACCCTTCTCTGACTGAGCTTTGTCTCTTCTATCTCATCTGTCTTAGACCATAGGGCCTGTGCCTTACCCTGCATTTGACAATGTGCTATGAAGGTTTTACTGCTCTACATAAATAGCAGTTAGTATTATTAAATGATACCACACTTTTCATCGCCAAACTCCTTTGAAACCAGCCACACACAGGAATCCCCACAATAGCTGCCACCGAAATGCAGTTAACTCTGGGGTGGAACATGGTAGTTTGACAGTGCACAGCAACACTGCACAACAGCTTAGGGCAAGAAGTTAGACTGAATACAGTCTTAGAATGCAGGGGGAATTAGAGAGAGACAGAATGTAATTATTCAAGCTGGAATTTAGCCAGGACTAAATCAACCCTTTTGCTAATGTACCACAGCATCATTAATGACTACACATGGTCAGAGCATTGGTTTTAGATCCCATGCAAAGACAGCACCTGCCATGGTGCAGTAGCCTAGGCTGGTGGTCTGATTCAGTATTGTCACAGAGGCTGACATACCATCTGCTGAGCCACTGCCTCCACCAATCCCGAGGTGTCCCCTACAGGTTTCCCACCCAAGCTGTATCTTAGCCTGGCGCTGGTGAGATTAGGAGGGCTGACAGGCTCCTAACAGCAAGGCAACACAGTCAGTGACTGACGGGAGGGAAGCAGCCTGCGCCTTGTTGGTAGAGTGCAGTATTTTGTGATCTTTATCTTTTCTTTTGTAAAATAAAATTTGACCATCAGGCCACTCCAATAAATGGTTCAGTAGGCGATGAAAGAGTAGGGAAGTTGCATGTAAATCCCTCTCAATGTTTGTTTAGAGCAGCTACTTGTCCTGAGTGAAAGGACTGTAGCAGAAGCTCTGGCTGTCAGACATGCTCTGGGATCTCCCTCCCGCACCTTCCTTCTCCTGTGCAGCTCCCTGTGCTCACCTAGTCTGAGGATAGGTGGAGTTTTGCCCATCGATTGCCATTGTTTCCCTAGAGCCCCTGGAATGAGTGCATTTGAACGGTTCTGGGGGATCATTCTGTTCTCTGTTTTTGTAGGCATTTTACCTACCTGCTTCAGTGAACAGCTCTAAGAGAGGAGCCATCAGATGTGTAATTCAATGAATAATGCAGGCCCCTTGTGAGGGGGCCAGTTGGAAGCTGATACATGAGCCGGCTGTTGGCTCTCCCTCCAAACACAGCTGGCCAGAGAGGAGAAATGTGCGCTTGGCCGGCTGGATTAGTAAATCGTGGCACTGTAGGTTCTCATCCTCCTGGCATTTGCACAAGCCTCAAACAGGACAGCATGAAGCTGAGCAGAAAACAGCCCACTCTGGCCTGAAGGGCAGCGGACAAGGGAACAGCAGGCCTCTTGGGTTTTGCCATTGACTAAGGGCTCGTCTTTGCTACTTTACTTAGGCTCAGCAGCAAGTTTTCCCCTTAATACGTTGTGGTCAAGCATCCACACGCTTCTGTTGTTACCGCATGGGAAGGCAACCATCACAGCCCGAGCTACTGGGCAGGCCCAAAGTAGATGTTAATTCATAGACTCTAGGACTGGAAGGGACCTTGATAGGTTATCGAGTCCAGTCCCCTGCCCTCATGCCTTAATGTGACTTCCTATCCTAAGGTAACTGTGGTGACAACATTCAGCCATGGGGAATCACATCACTCGAGGTGTGATGGTCCTCTGATCCCTCCTCACAAGCGCCTTGGACACCCATTCCTGCATGCCATCTTGCTGTGCTTTGACCCCTGACCAAAAGCAAACTATCAGTCTGCCTCTGCTCAGTGTCCCATTTGCAGTTTCTCCCACTTCACCCACCTGCAGGGCTGGATGCAGCAGAACAATACCTGCTACCAAGCATTGAGCCACGCAGTGAGTTGTGGTGCTATGAATAGTGGGGTATGTGTCCAGCGAGCTGTGCTGCTTGCCACGGCCAGATACAGCACCAGTGCAGCTGCAGGGAGTGATGATACAGTGATATGGTCAAGCTCTCATGGGTCTGGCTAACCCCACAATTGCTTGCCCAGTGGCTAGCATGCAGTGAAGACAGAGCATCAGCATGTGACTTTGGTCACTGAATCTTCCTGGGCTGCAATTTAATGGTATGTAAAGTAGATATAAGAATAATTACTTACCCCTCAGGGTTAATCAGTGTTTGTACGTTGCTTTGAGATTACTGGAGGGAAAATGTAAAAGAAGCACAAAATATTAACCTTAAAAGCCCCAACAAAGTGAAGCCACGTGGGATTTAAATGTTGGTTCTCCAGTGTATCTGAAGAGACTCCCTGCTTTCCTATGTCTGGCATGTGAGAATCCCAGGTGCCCTTCTTGGAATAATCCTCTGCCTATTCTGAACTAAGTGTGTGATAAATGAGTTCTCGGCTAGTGAGGTGCCCCAGGACAGACACATTTACAAACTGCTTTGGACTAAGCAGGCTCCCCTGTAAACTGCTGCCATGGTGTGAGAAGGCAATTACATGTGCATTGTGATTATATTGAGCTTGTCACTAGCCAAGTTGTTTTCAAAAGGAATCTGGTCCAAACCACTTCCAGCTTGAAAGCCAGCTGCACAGCAAGTCCAGATTCTGCTAACCCTGGTGGCACAAAGGGCGGGCATGCCCCAGACTGAGGGGATGTCTACACTTGGAGCTGCGGGTGTAATCCCCAGCTTCAGGAAACGTACCTGGGCCAGCTCTGATCCAGCTAACACATTAAAAATAGAGCATAGCTCCAGTGGTGTGCCACCCTGTCTACATATCCGTCTGAAACGCTAGGTACGTATTCAGGAGGCACAGTCCCTCCTGCCGCTGGTACTGCTCTGGCTATACTCCATTCTTAGAGCAGTAGATTGATCAGAGCGGCTGTGGTACGTCTCCAAAAGCCCAATGGAAAGTAATTGTCTCAAGTAAAATTGTACTCCATTTTGCTTATTTTGCCTCATACGCCATTTTGCTAGCTTTGAATTAGTAAGAAGAAATTGTTCTGAGTTTATTTTTTGCTGATTGTGTTAACATTAGTTCTTAGAAGGATAGAAATTTTATGGCTGTAACTACCTTATTTACTGTTTGGTGTGAGTGAAGCCTGAATGGTAATTAACTGAGAAAGGACAACGGGGCCGGATGGTAAAGAAGGGAGTGAAGGAGTCGAGAGGCACCAACTTTATTATCAATCACCTGGATGGCAGATTGACGACCCTAAAGCAAAAGCATATGCCCCAAGGACGAGATAAGGAATTGAGCCAAAGGGACAGACAAAAAAATAGCTGAAGATCCTCCTGCTAACAACTCAAAATAATGCCTAACAGAGCAACCTTGAATACCTTGTGATTGACAGCTCTGGTGTGACAGAGCAAGGTCTGTAGACTTGTATGGGAACTTAGCACTATAAAAGAAGGGTGCATTGCTACGGGACTTCGAGTTCGTTCTGCATCAACATCGGCGTTTCGAACGCATTTGACAGAGGCCCGGCTCCTCTCCCCCCTGTGCAGTTTCAGCTGGCAACTGAAACTGACCGAGCAACACTAAGGACTGGTAACTATAAGATCCAGCTGCAGAACCTTTTGGTATGTGTATGTGAGTGGAAGCATATGCTGATTTTAATGCTTAAACTGTACTGTCAATAAATGTGGCATATTGCCTTATCCCTTTTAAAAGATTCTGTGTGCTTGTTATAAGCATAACAGAGTCATGCCCAACGCTTGACGCAGAGCCATGCTCTGAGACTCAGAAGATGGGGATTCTCCCCCGGCTTTGCCACTGGCTTACTGGGTGACCTTGGGTGACTTACCCTTTCTGTGCCTCAGTTTCCCCTTCTGTAAAATGGGGATAATGATAGTGGCCTGCTGATGAAGAGCATTGGCTAAGATGTGGGTCCTGGATGCAACACAGGAGATAGGTGCGTAAGTCCCAGTTTTAAGCTCCCCTGTGATGCACAAAGCTGCCACTTAACTGTGTAGGTGCCTAAACTCACTCAGTGCCAAAAATTCTGTTTCCACCTCTGGGTATGTGCCCTGCTGCATCCCTCTAGGCATCTACCTGCTTATCTGCTATCTAGGCCCCAGAGCGATTCACAAACAAGGGGAAGACAGTGATCTTCATACACAGTACAAGAGAAGAGCATGGTCCTCCACCACCCCAGAGGGGTTTCATTTTAATCCTGTCTCTTATGAAAGCCGGTTTCTTTCAGTAGATGTTTAAGGCACATTATCCTACCAAAGCATGTTCATTTCTTTCAAACACATTATCGTGCCTCCTCACTGTCTCCTTAACAGTCCTCTTCACTCCGTTAGGTCCTTGGACAGTGGGAAAAGGTATTTCTGATGCATTCCTCACTCACCTAGGGACAGTCTGAAATGCTAGATGCGTGTCACTGGGATGTGGTGTGGCCACCAGAAAAAGGAAGGCCAGGCTTAGTGTCTGCCAACAAAGACCCACGGCCCCTCGGCCCCTCCAGTCACCTCCCTCCCGGCTTTGAGTTTTCACACACTACCATTCCTCTGCCTCAAATCTCATCTCAGAGCACTTAGCAGTGATGCTCTGCGCTAACTGTGGTGTCAAGGTCCATGAGAATAACTGAGCAGCTGGAGGATCATATCAATATAACAGACCAAATTCATTGCTGCTGATGCACCCTTGATTTCAATGGCAAAGCTCTAGGGATGAGTGTGGGCTAATTTCTCTGGCCTTTGTACAGGTCTCTATAGCCGCTCCCTCTGTTCCACTCTGAAGGTTCAAGGGGCAGTTTCTTTTCCTTGGGGAGTTCTGATCATGGGGCCCTCCTCACCCCTTCTTATTGCAAGCATGTGGATGGGGGAACATTCCGTCTCTCCACCCGATAACTTGGCTGTTTGGACGGGTTGTCATTCGATGTGTACTCCAGTTCCTCCCCAGCACTGGGGGAACTCAAACAGTCTGGGAATGGCCTGATGTTAATGATGCTTCACCTTCATGTAGCACTTTTCCTCCAGAGATCTCAGGGTGCTGCACAAAGGCGGGTCAGTCTTCTTATCCTTAGGGGAAACTGAGGCACAGAGAGGCAGACAAGGATATTAGAATAGAACCTAGATCTTCTGACACCCAAGCCAGTCCATGCTAGGGATAGAGTGTGGGGTAGGAGAGGCGGCCTTCTCTTGCAGCCCTCTCTTATTATTAAGACAAGAGCCTGCAGCTCATTGTTGTCCATGAGTTAACTCTGTGGAGTGGACACACACTGGAGCACAGAGCTGATGTGTGTGTTCTCTGTGGTGTAATGGCTTTGCAATGCCCACCCATGCCCCAAAGAGCTGAGCAGCACATCTGTACTGGTCCCATGGGGATATGAGCTAGCCAAGGTGAGTGTTTTGAATCCCGCTGTACTGTAGATCCAGCTTCTCTTGTCTTGTCGTTCCTTAAATGAAGGCCGTGTCAGGCAGAAGAGCTTTCCCAGCCCTGGGGAGGAGCGAGTGATGCAGAGCAGCCACCTTACATATGGACGATGTGGAGACGTTTGGCAGATGGATGGATAACAAGAACATCCCTGCACAGAGATCTGCCAATGTAAAGGTTGTTAAGAAAACATCAGCAACCCCCAACCTCAAGCTGCCTGCAGACGCTCCCTGGAGGATGAATTTCCAAGACCCCATGAAATCGGGTTGGCAGCTTATGAAAGATGTAATGCTGTTCCCACATGGGTTTCATGCGAACACCATAGAAAATTTCCTCTCTGCTTTTTTCTGCTATGTTTGGAAGCTAATAAAGACTCCTCAGTCGCCTGGGGACGCTGCACATCAGATGACTGGCCCTCATCCCTTACAAAGGCCAGATGGACACCATGAGCTCTTAACCACTGAGGAACACCGGGCACTAAGGAAACTGCTGAATGCCACCCAGCGCAAGGCAGCTTCCTGCAATGTAACGTGCATAACAAAGACAGGCAACACACCTGAGAGACAGCTTCACAAACCCCCAGCTGTTACCTGCTCCTCAGAAGATACAGCTCTGCCCACAATCACAAAGCTTCAGCTATGCGACAAGGGCAATTACTCTTGCCTATATCATGGAGAATGCTGGGAAGACAGACAGGAAGCATTAGAGATATACTTAATCCTGCCTCAGTGCTGGGGCATGGACTAGATCAGTGGTTCTCAACTTGGGATGCACGTACCCCTGGGAGTATGCAGAGCTCTTCCAGGTGTACGTCAACTCAGCTAGAGCTTTGCCTGGTTTTACAATGGGTGACATAAAAAGCACTAGCGAAGTCAGTACAAACTAAAATTTAATACAGACAAAATGCAAAAGTCAGCAATTGTTCAGTCACAGTGCGCTGTGACACTTTTTTGTATTTTTATGTCTGATTTTGTAAGCAAGCAGTTTTTAAGTGAGGTGAAACTTGAGGGTAGACCAGACAAATCAGCCTCCTGAAAGGGGTACAGTAGTCTGGAAATATTGAGAACCATTGGGCTAGATGACTTCTTTGGGTCTCATCCAGCCCTCCTTTTTTATGGCTGTTATGATTATCATCCCCATTTCACAGATGGAAAATTAAGGCCCAGATCCTCAAAGGTATTTAGATTCCTAACGTCTTCTGATTTCAAATACCTTTGAGGGTCTGGGCCAGAGAGATTAACTGACCAGCCAAAGGTCATCTTCCTGTACTAGAGACAGAACTAGAATCCAGGTGTCCAAGTACCAATCTAATTCCTTATCCACCAGGTCTCACTTCCTCCCATTTTTACCCTCCTCCCCTGCCCTGTCCATCACTAATTACCACAATGTGTGCATTCTGTCCTCTCCCTTTGGATTGCTCAGAAGGTGCATAATGAATTTGATAGCTATAATGAGCAACTGATAATTTCTAAAATAATGGAAAACAATTATTTGCTCTATTCCAGGATTAGATTATGTTTAGTCGCTATTTAATATAAAACTAATTAAATTACATGAGAAACTGAATAGATTTTTTTGTTAATTATGAAGTTTGCAAGCTACAAAGGCTAAATGATGATAGATTTTATAATCTGCAGTGCTTTTAGCTACAGGCTGCAATACGACAACATCTGAGAAAGAATGAAGGAGTGAATGCATTTTAATTTTTGTATTGATTCAATAACAACATGCTGAATAATAGTCCTTTCATGATGGTCCACAGAAATCCACATTGATTTGGAGACGGGCAGGGAATTATATAAAATCAGTGAAATATTAGTTGGAATATACATTTGTTTATTCATTGATGATGAAACTGTGTCGTTCTGCACAAATATCCAGCCAGATTTTGAAATGTTAGCAGTGGTGCTGGTAGGAACTTATAACTTCCTGTTCGTCAGCATCTCTGCCGTTCCAGCTCTTCCCACCCCCACCTCTTCCTGGGCTGGGATTCATTGCCACACTTCCAGGAGTTGCAGAACAGAAGGTGCAGCCCAGGGCAAAGATGGCTTTAAGCTGCTTTGGGATCCTGAGCCACTCTTGGGGCCAAACCAACCGCTGGTGTAAATTAGATTAGCCCCATTACAGCAGCCTTCGAAGAAGAGCTCTGAATCTCCGTCACAGTGTGCTCAAGAGATGCCACCTCCCACCCCTGACAGCCTCTCTCTGCCCAGCATGCCCCTGTGCGGAGGCTTGCAAAGGGGTCAGTGGAGGGTTGCTGGCACCAGGTGATTCTTCCCCAGGTCCTTTCAGTTCCAGCCCCTCTAAACTTCCAGAGCAGGGAATAGGGGTGAGGGGAGGGGCCAGAACCCCTCTTTGATGCTGGCTCCTCCGATGTCTCCTCTAACCCTAGCAGGAACCTTGCCTAAAAGCTGGATTTGTTCTGGGCAGGTAAAATGTTGTGCAGGACCTCATTAACCCATTCTCTGCCAGGGCCCTGCTGTATCGCTCTAGCATCGCTACGGCCAGAGGTCCATTAGCGTGTACTGCCTGATTCAGCAACACAGCTGGCGAATTCTCTGACCTGCTCCATTCCACTCAAAAGCAGAGGCGCCGGAAACAATGGCACTGGGGGCTTGAAAGCTGGGACTCTGGCGGCACCAGCCTCTAGTGCTTATGCGGACGGATTCATACACCTCTGCAGCAGCCTAGCTGCTAGAGGGAGACAGAGTCAGCCTGGCGCCGCATGGGTTAAACATGCTTGCAGGACATAGGCACTCAACCTGAGCCACTGAGCCAGTCTGTGCAGCAAGGTACTACTCAGCATGAGGCAGGATGGTGGAAACTGGCTGTAAATAAACCAGCCACCCCTGTGTTCCAAGAGTCGTCTGCATTAAGCTGCTGCCGCGTATTGCTCCTGCCAGCATCTGTGGCAGTGCGGCAAAGAAATCCCCTCTCACGAGCTGCTGGAAGAATTGCAGCCAGTGGCAGGATTCTGGAATTACTCGACTGTTTCAATTGCTTTTGTTTTCTGCTTGCATTTAAGTGGCAGGATGCTTTGCAAATGGTTACTCCGGGCTAATCTGCATAATGGATCAGAATAAATATTTTTTTGCCATCACCGTAACCCAAAAGGCTGGTTTCCCATCACAGATTGGTTTGCCAATAAATGAGCCAACATTTCATCTTGTTCTGATAGGCCATTTAATGTCTTGAATTACCGCCTGTGTTACTCAAATGCCCCGTCCTAGCTACTAACCACCACTTGGCTATTGTCTTTCCAGTCAGGTTCCTCCCTCTAAGAACAGACCTCCGCCCTGCTGAGTGCAGGATTTCCCTGTGGCTGGCAGCTGGCAGCATTACGGGCCACTTAGCAGCTGCGGGGGAGGGGGTAGCCACCAGTGACCCTGGGATGCTGGATTTGAGGGGTCAGGGGAGGATTTGGGGACATGACTGTTAATGTTGCTAGGGGTCATGGGGAGATGGTATATTAAGACCTGAGAGCAGGAAGGTGACGGCTCCTGCTGCAGTGAGTTATAGATGGGGATTTGGTTTGTGTTGTTTCAGGGACCTTGCCTCTGTAAGCACGGAGGAGCCTCAGGCAGGGGCACTAGTGCTCAGGGGGCAGGATCTGGGGGTCCCTGCAGAGCAACCCATGTGCTGTGCAGAGCTCAGCATGCAGCCAGCTGGCAGGTGTGAGCAAGACTGGGAAAGCCACTGAACTGGAGCCAAGCAGAGACAGATCCACAACCACTGAAAGGCTTGGGAGGGATTATCCTTCCCGCATGCCACCCTTCCATCTGCCCAGCTCCAAGCCCAGGCTGGGCACCGGGTGGAGAAGTTACCTCTCAATGGCCAGTCTGGCCTCCCTTTAGTAGAGTGAGGAAGGTTTGACAGAGCTGAGCCCTTGTAGTCTGACCCTGTGATCTTCTCCCTGATGCTGCCCAGTGGTTGCTATGTCTTGTCATCCCGCAGCGAGGTCGGGGAAGCCAGCAGGGATGGCTTGGGAGCTGTTAATGGCAGAAATTGTTGGCATCTCTCTGAGGGAGAACTCAAGCCTCCACGATGGAGGAAAACCATCTTCTGTCACTAGCCAGTTACTGCCCAGTCCCCAGTTGATTCCCCATGGAGAACATGGTTGAGAAGGTTGAGATGAAACAGCTCTGGTGCCATCTGGAGACCTCGATCTGTTGCTGGGCCTAAGTGTGATGCAGAGACTGCACCAGCCTCCTTGGTCAACAATCTCTCACCCTTATCCATGGACAAAGGTCGGGGTCCAGGCTGTTCCATTAGGATCCATCAATACAATCGACCAGGCAGGCTTGAGGACTTGCCCATGAGGTCTGGCAGAAGTGAGTAGAGTTGTGTGCTGCTGTTCCCATTCTTTCCTCGCCGGAAGAGCTCGCAGAGCGGTGTTGGGAGATGGCTCTGCCACGTGGACTCTCTCACGCTGGCCTCAGCAGGGCTCTGACTGCTCAGGGAGATTCAGGACTTGGGGACCGCAAGCCTGTCTCTCTCGGTCTTCTTTGGGCTTTTCCTGTTCTGCTTCCCCGAGCCCTGTCCAAACTAGGGGCCCGGCTGAGTGCATCTGGCTAGAGATGGCAGTGGTGCTCATGGGCAGAGCAGGCTGGGGAAGGATTTCTCCTGCAAAAACTTCTGATCGAGATCAACCTTTGTTTGGTTTTGTCAACATTTTTCTTTGACATTTTTCAGATTTTCCTTTAACAAAACATCCCCAAATCACCTCCCCCTTTTCTGCAACTGAAAATGGACATTTTTAGTGTCAATTTCCATTTAGTCAAAAAAGCCTTTTTCTGTCCCCCCCCGAAAAAAGTTATATGTTTGGGAAAAATTTTGATCAGGGAGAAACATAGGGAGGTGGGGTGTAGAGGTGAGATCTCCCCGCTCTATTGTTGAGGGCACACCAACCTATGGTGACTCAGCTGCAGAGCCTGCGTTCCTGCATCAGGCCTTAGAACCCAGCCCTTTGCCACAATCAGCCAGATTAATGGTTATATATTAACCCCCCTCCCAATATGCCTTGTGCTCGCATGTTACAAAATATGCAGCGACTGGGAGAATGGGCACCTTATAACTGTGTGCAAAAGCCTCACAACCTCCTTGGGAGGGACAGCAAAGTAGTATTGTTATTCTCATTGTACAGAGAGCAACACTCAGGTGCAGAGAGGTTAAGGCCAATGTGATATACCGAGGACTGTGTTGGAACTGCAAGCTATCACTTTAAAGGTGGTGGGAAAAGGGTTCCTAGTCCTGCTTGCAGGCCAGGGTCTCTGCAGAGAAGCATCTATTCTGAGCCTAGCAGCAGAATGGAACAGGTTAAGTTGTGCCTCACTGCTCTAAGGAGCAGCCTGCTTTGTCTCTCTCTCTGTATTTGGGTTCTTGTGTGTTATCATCTGGAATTCTACAGAATAAAGTTGTGCTATGTTGCAACATTGCAGCAAGAATATTTGATGTTTTCATCTAACTTCTCTGTGTGTATTAGGATTGCTACCTGTCCAGGCTTTCCCAGGACCATCCTTTGTTGACAGCTGTCCTGGGAAATCTGTCAGGGTGCTAGTGCACATGGAAAGCTGTCCAGCTTTATGGGCTCAGGATCATCCCAGATGCCTGGGTTTTTTGGACATAAGAACGGCCATATTAGTTCAAACCAAAGGTTCATCTAGCCCAGTATCCTGTCTTCTGACACTGACCAGTGCCAAGTGCCCCAGAGAGAATAAACAGAACAGGTAATCACCAAGTGATCCATCCCCTGTCTCCCCTTCCCAGCTTCTGGCAAACAGAGGCTAGGGACACCATCCCTGCCCATCCTGGCTAATAGCCATTGATGGCCTGTCCTCCATGAATTTATCTATTTCTTTTTTGAACCCTGTTATAGTCTTGGCCTTCACAACATCCTCTGGCAAAGAGTTCCACAGGTTGACTGTGCATTGTGTGAAGAAATACTTTCTTTTGTTTGTTTTAAACCTGCTGCCTATTAATTTCATTTGTTGTCCCCTAGTTCTTGTGTTATGAGGAGTAATTAACACTTCCTTATTTACTTTCTCTACACCAGTCATGATTTTCTAGACCTCTATCATATCCCCCTTACTCGTCTCTTTTCCAAGCTGAAAAGTCCCAGTCTTATTAATCTCTCCTCATGCGGAAGCTGTTTCATACCCCTAATCATTTTTGTTGCCCTTTTCTGAACCTTTTCCAATTCCAATATATCTTTTTTGAGATGGGGCAACCACTTCTGCATGCAGTAGTCAAGATGTGAATGTACCATGGATTTATAATTCTCTTGGGGAAAATGCCATGAGAGCTTTGAATGGCATAGGTAGCCAAGAGTAGGACCTTGGTTTTACATCTCATGCTAAGGACTGACTCAATAATGATGGAGGGAGGGAAGAGAGATTCCAAATAAATGGAAGTCACAAAGGGATTATGTGAGCCAGCAAATCAATGCAACAGCTCCTGTTTGCACATTTGCTTCCCACAGCCCAGAGAGAAGAGGACCATGAATGCCACCAGTGTAGCAGAACAAAAAAAACCTGGCACAAACAGAGAAAGCCATTTTCAGTTCAGCTCTGTAGATACTGGCAACAACTGGATGCCAGTTCCTGAGGCTGATGCCACACAAATTTTGCCACCTCACTGGTTACCCCTTTTTCCAGATCATTTATGAATATGTTGAATAGGACTGGGCCCAGGACAGACCCCAGGGGGACACCACTATTTACCTCTCTCCATTCTGAAAACTGACCATTTATTCCTACCCTTTGTTTCCTATCTTTTTAACCAGTTACCAATCCATGAGAACACCTTCCTCCTTATTCCATGACACCTTACTTTGCTTAAGAGCCTTTGGTGAGGGAATCTAAGTACACTGAATCCACTGGATCCCCCTTATCCACATGCTTGTTGAATCCCTCAAAGAATTCCAGTAGATCGGGGAGGCATGATTTCTCTTTACAAAAACCATGTTGACTCTTCCCCAACAAATTATGGTCATCTATGTGTCTGACAATTTTGCTCTTTAGTACAGTTTCAACCAGTTTGCCCGGTACTGAAGTCAGGCTTACCAGCCTGTAATTGCCGGGATCACCTCTGGAGCTCTTTTTAAAAGGGCTGGATGTGACCAGAGCCTCCTTTCATCTCCAATTTCTATGGTTCTTTAAGTTTTAAAAATTGGCATCATATTTGTCATCCTCCAGTCATTTGCCTCACAGGCAGCAACCTGAGTGTGTGCTGGGACCAGAACAGACATTGTTTCCACTGCTTCTGAGTGCCTTGACTCTGGGTGCGCCCCCCCCCCCGCCCCCCGAGATACCTGAGTCTCATTTTCAGAGGTGCCGAGTGTCCACAGTCTCCCTGGATTTCAGTTGTAGTGGAGGGTGCTCACCATCTCTTAAAAATCATCCCCATTAGGCCACCCAAAACCAGCTGCTGCTTTTGAAAATGTTGGTCTTGGTGTATGACTGAGGTCACACAGTGAGTCAGCGACAGGAAAAGAACCCAGGAGTCCTGACAGCCAGTTTGTTGCTCTGACCGGACAGCAGCAATGCCTGAGTCAAAAATGCAAGCCTATGAAAAAGGAGAGAGAGAGAGAGACATGAGTGTGAGAGTGTTACTATGGGCAGCGGAGAGTACATGGCATGGGAGTTGAATGTGTGCTCCCACGGTCACATGGAAATCTCTCTCTGGAGCTCTAAACTGGGTTCTCAACACCCGGTATTGGGTGAGCGGCCAAAGCACTGCCCTTAGCACAAGCCATGTCAAAAGGAGGGTCCTTTCCAGCCAGACCTTCCCTTATTCTAGCAGGCCCAAAGGGCGAGCATCACATGCTCTAGACTAGAGAGCCACCCAGGCTGGGACAGAACAAAAGAGTCCCAGAGTCAGCTGAGCTGAGGACATGGACCTTCCCTAGGCCTGCTTTACAAGCACAGCTGTACAGGTGCACCCGGAAATCAGCAGACTGCAGGTGAGGGCCAGTGCATGTGTAACTGCGGCCAGGGCTGAGAGGTGCAGAGCTCAGGCAAAGATGCAGGACTCAGCTCCCCAGAGATTCCCCGTCTGCTGATGCACAGAGGATGGGAAGGACAGACTGGGGAGGGCCTTGGCCAGCTGGTAGGGCAGGGGTAGATTGGGGAAAGGGCTTGGCCAAAAGATCTGGAGGCATTTTGCTATTGACTCCAATGGGAGCAGGGTGGGGCTCTAAATAGGCAGCTGTAAAATGCATCTGTAAACTGATCTGAAAATGTGTTTCCCCCTCCGTGACCTGCCAGGACCTGAGTTCAGGGTTCTCTGATCCCTCTGCAACAGGTGATGACATCACAAATACGCTATGCTATCTGTTAGTGATGTCATCAGCGACTGTCAGGGAAACACAGCTCCTGGAACTAGGATCCTCGCAGATAAATGAAGGAGGAACTGATCTCCAGAGATTTGAGTTATAACATGAGGATGAAATTCATCACTATGTTGAAGGCCCTCGGAGGAATTCAGTGGCATTTTTGGGGTGGGAGAGGCTTTGGCCTGGCCCTCTGCATGTTCAGTGCACATCATTTCAAAGTCTGTATGCCTGGGATCAGCCCCCAGCTGGTGTAAATCTGTGTAGCTCCTCTGAAGTCAAAGGAGAAGTGCTGATTTATTCCAGCTGAGGATCTGGCCCCTGGAATCCTGTAATCATTTCTAGGCATGTCACTACCAGGAAGATCCCGACAAACTGGACAGAGCTCACAGAAGTTCAGACAAACGACCAGGCACCTGAAGGGGCTGATTTATGAGGACTTGTTGACTTGACCAGATCAGGCTTCAAAAGAACGAAATACGGATGGTTTGGCAAAGAGGCGGCTAAGCCGTTTGCACAGATCTGCAGGATCCGAGGCGGGAGAGAGATTGTCTATGCCAGTGCCAAGGGCTGCACTGAGGAGCAATGGGGCATGGGAAGGAAGATTTATATTTAATGGTGCCGAGCGAGATCCATGAGGAGGCTGCTGGGGAAGAGGTGGGAATCCCGTTCCTTGAGACCTTTAAAACTCGGGTGGCTCAAGTTGTAGTGAAAGGGTGGGTGGCTGTACCCAGGGAGTGCCTGTGGTGGGTCGCAGAGAGCTGGCTGCTCACATGGGGCTGGCTCCTCTTTCTGGTTCCCATGCATCCCCCACCAGGCAATCGCTGCACTTGTGGCAAGGGACATTGTGTGGCTGGGAATGGGAGAGGAGGTGCTCAGAGTCTAGCTCCTCAGAAGCGAGCCACACAGTGAAAATGTCTGCGGCCCCCTGCTGTAGGGGACAGTCCTGCCCTGGCAGAGGCTGCACTGGATGTGACCAGAGGCTGCTTTCATCTCTAATTTCTATGATTTTTTAATTCTCTCCCTGATGTGGGATCTGAAAGCAATTTTTTTAAAATTGAAGCTTTGAAGTTCACCTTTAAAATCTACTCCCCGCCCAAGGCTGCACATTCATCACTGCTCCTCCTCCCTGGGTGCCTTAGGACTCATCTCCAGGTCTGCGTAGAGATGTGGCCAGATACTGGAGCAGAGCATCAGCAAAACTGAGGCTCAGCCTGTGGGTAAACTTCTCCTTTTCAATCACCAGAGGTCACTAATGTTACCATACAGTGCAGCTCGCAGCACTTAGGATGTGAGCCAAACGGTAAGTCGAGCAAATGCCCTTCCTGAGAAACTGCACAGATGTGGAACATTTCATCTCTCCTGTCTCCAGCACCTGGGAAAGGAAAACAAATTAACAGCCAACCTCCCCCATCAAAGCAGTGCGGGCTTCCTACACTCTGGCAGGGATCAGAACTGAGGGGTCACCTGGCCACAGGGCAGAAGATGCCAGAGAAAGACAGGAGCGTGTCCTCTGCTTTCGTGTGTGTGTGTGTGCATGCGCGTGTTGGGAGGATATCAGATTGGGATGCTATTCTTGGGCTTCACTGCATCACATCCACCCCCAAGTTCGTTCAGGGAAGAATTCATCTCCGTTTCTTTCATCTGTGAGACAGGCTCAGCTCCACACACTGTTTAACCAGCGAAAGAGATTGAATCCAGGGAACGTATTTGCCTTCGAAATGGAAAGCAATGGAGCAAAGCGATAAGCCTGTTTCATGGAGAAGGGGCTTTGAAATAAGGCCGCAGAGCCACTGCCTTTCTCCTCCATACACAAGCGTAACTAGTTATCCTATAAGCAGCCAAGAGAAATAAACGAGGGGAATATAAATAGATTCCAGGAATAGTGGGTGGCAAGACAAATGTCCTGTGGACTAACAGGCAGTTCCTTCTTGTGCAGTCTCCATTTCTCAGTCCTCAGGTGCATTCGCACTGAGTTTGGGGTATTTAGAAGCTGCCATCATTAAGACTGCTGCTCTGTTATTTTGTCCTTTGTAATAGCAACCCTAGCCCACCTAGAGCACTCTCCATACTTACATTGTTGGCTCTTTGGTCAGGGACCATCTCTTGGACTGCATTTGTACAGCACCTAGCACAATGGAGTTCTGGTCTGAGCCTGGGATGCCTGGATGCTCCAGTAATGCATATAATAATGATAATAATGACAAAGATGTAGCAACTTCATTGCCCTCCCTGTGAGACAGGGCACTGGTACTGGTATTCCCATTTTAGAGATGGGGAAACTGAGGCACAGAGCAGGGACACTTGGGTTTGTTGTGCTCTCCAAGTAGTGCTGGGTTTGTTGTTGTCATGGGGATATGATATCATTTGTTTGTAACAACGTGTGAGCTCAAAAGGCCCCCTTCCCAGCCTCGGACCCACTTCAGACCTCTCTATTCTTTTGGACCAGGTCCGCAATCCCGTATGACCTAGGCCACTTTAAATCTTGGATTAAATGACTTGCCCGAGATCCCACATTGAGCTGGTTGAAGCAGGACTTGGACCTTAGGGTTCTGCTTCTCGTTGAGCAAAGCTCTCAATTACCATTCCTGCAGCATTGTTGGGTCTTCCAGACAATGGGTTATAGAGATACAAGATTTGACCAGGGCCTAATGGACTGGTCACCTTTCCCCCCTAGATCCTTGCTGCTATTATTGCTGAACCATGGGCTGATTGTGCATCAAGTGCCTGACCCTACAAGGTGCGGAACACCTCCAATTCCCATTAACTTCTACAGGAGCTATGTGCTCAGCACCTGGCCAGATCAGCCCTATCTTGCCCCTTACTTAGCCGGTTTGACTGTACGGCCCTGCCGTGTGGTCACAATGCAGAGAAAGGAGAAGAGAGGCAGTTTGTGCACATTTAGCCTGGGGATCTCGGCCAAAGTCTCATATGGGTTGTTACCCACAGCCAGCATACAAATTTCCTCATAGTTATGGGATAATGGGTGTATGTCTAAACTCTTATATAGTGTTGCTGTGAGCTAGTAAACAGTTTCTGTGCTGCACCCCAGAGGTGGCTGCCCTTCTGCTGTGGACTGATTTGGGAAGCATCTCCGCATCCTTGAGGCTGAAATGCAAGATGCCCATTACTTGAATCTGAAATGAATCAATGAAACTAAGTAAAGCATTCTGTTAGAAACCCGAATGAAAAAGTCAGTCCAAAGGTTTTAGGTTTATTTAATTCTTTCTGAATCAGACATTCTCGAGGCATTCTGCAAACGAAGTATTCTTGTTCGCCGTTGTTACCTGCTTTAAAACCCCAAAAGGAGAGGGCCTTGAAATTCTAGGGTTCCTTTGGTGTCAGTGTGTGACTGTTCCCCTAATGAGGGACAGCTGAAAGCAACGCTGTCATTTCCCGTGCGACACATTACCATTTGAAAAAGGCAGCGATATTAAAAAAGAATGTCTTTCCACAAACAATGTGTCTTGTGTACATCAAAGCACTTATCTTCACAGCTTCTTCCCATCTCCATGAATGAATAATGTGACCCTGATTTAATTTCCTCCTATTATTTCCCCCATAATTTGCATGTCATCCATTTTCTTCTTCTCAACATATATACATGCCTATGTTCTGGAAGGAGGTTGGGGGTTGCAGACCAAACGAGCAACACAACCTGGAGCCCTTTTCCCCCCATTTACAAATGAAGTTATCTCCTTGCCTTCCAGTTAAGTGGCTTGACATGGTATATTGACCTTTTTAATCTAAAATTGATTCCTCAAAACACTTCTTTCTCCCTCCACCTGGTTGAGAGCTGGCCAGAAACCCCAGTGCCATTGTGTTGCATTTATCACTTCCATTATTTTACACCAGGTGCTTTTTACATGATGATGATCAGAACCTTCCATAATCTTACAGTGCCGGAGCCTGGGTGAGTTGGGAAGGGCTGGTTAGCAATCACTGAAGAGGTATAAGCGGATGGACACTTCAATCCTTTTTCACCCCCAAGCAGAGGACCAGTATGAGGCCTATGTACCATTTATGTCTCACAGTCCCTGGCCTGGGGGTGAATAGCCACCTATGAAATAGTACTTACTCCCATCCCATTGAAATCCATGAGAGTAACACTAATGATACCTAGTGCGTTTCATTAGTAGATCTCAAAGCACTTTACAAAGGAGGTCAGTATCACTGGCCCCATTTTACAGAAGGGGAAACTGAGGCACGGAGGGGTGAAGTGACTTGCCCAAGGCCACCCAGTGGCTGTGCCAGGTCTTCTGCATCCTAATCTAGTGCTCTATCCATGAGGCAGCACTGTGCCTATCTGGATGTGAGTTCCAGCTGTTCCCCCTGAGTATGAGTTGCAGAAACAAACCTATAATATTTACTCTCTTTCAGGCATTTAATAAGGATGCAGGTTGACGGGATGTGAATAAAGTGGCTCTGTGGCTGAGTGATTGCTAAGAAGAGGGATAGTCTTCCTGGTATATGTATCAGCAGTCCATTGGGGCCTGACCCCACAAGTGCTTCATCCTCTGAGTAGTCCTTGCTGATGCAAACAGTTTCTTGCAAGCCAGTGAGGTTGCTCATGTGAGGAAGGGTGTGCAATGTTAACTCTTTGCTGGACCAAAGTGGAGTTCCATGGATTTACAACAGGGGTCTGATTCAAAGCCCATGGAAGTCAGGGGAAAAACTTCACTGGCTCCAGCTGAGGATCCGGCCCATTGTGTCTCTGATTTGTCGATCCTGGAAGTAGGACAGGTTGTAGAAATTTTGTTAAAAAACAACTGTGAAATGGACAAACTCAATCTTGCTGTAAAGAAGCTATTACTATTTTTTTTAAAAGTGTATCTGTTCGCAACTAATGATTTCCTCTCCACTTCCCATTCCACAGGAAACAGAGAGGAAAGGCAGCATTTTCGCCCACTAAACTTGCCCCCCGGCCCAGCAAACTCATGTGCCATCTGCAGTTTAGTGATCTCAGGTTGATGCCCTGATGATATTTTTGTAGTCAAGTTTTTTCACATGCAGAAGCTAAGCCTTTTACATGAAAACTGCATTTGGGCATGCAGAGTGGGCTGCTAAACCACTTCCCATACATAGGCAAAAACCTGTCTGTGTGCACGTGTGTGTGTGTGTGTGTAATGACTCCCTGCATGGGTTGTCAGCAGGGAACCTCAGCCCTTACCAATCATCACTTGAACTAACAGAGTGACTCCATTAGCCAGTAGCATTAGTAGGCTGTTATCTTCTAATACACCAGCCACTAGAGTGTGACATGACACACACTCTGCCTTCGTGTTACACCTGCCAGCCTGCACGTGAAATGTTAGGCCCCCATCCTGCAAACACTGAGGCATATGGATCAGTTTAGTCCCAGTGAACTCAGGTGCATCAAGTCATGTAGCACTGGGGCCTTGGCTTGGTTGGGGAACCTCTGAAAATCTGAAGCTGATGGTTTGAGGTGGGCAGAAAACTGAATTAAACCCAAACCAATTATTCTGGTGTCTTTAAGTTTAAGTGAGGGTTTTCTAAAAGGATTTAGAAGCACCCTCCTATGGACTCCCAGCAAGACCCGCACCCCTAAACCCTACAGTTGCCTTTGCAAACCTCCCGGGCTCCCCCTAAATCCTTTCCTTTTAAACAGGACAAATGACAGCAGAATTGGGTATCAAACAAATGCGTGCCCTGTTTTATTCATCCTGACTACATGGCTCCCATAACCCAGATCCGGTGGGCTTGTTTCCCGCCCCCCCAACCATGGTGCTGCAATTTGTAGGGCTGGGAGGGGAGAATAATGAATCAAGAGCATTGTTTTTGCAAAGGGTTGCTCAGTGACCTTTGTGAGCTCTCTCTCTCCTCTGCAGGAAATTTACAAATGCAAGGCTGATGACTGGGGAAGGGAGTAAAGTTGACAGGATTTTCCAGGGGGATTTCCGTAGGTTTCTTTTTAAAGGGCTAACTGGATTTCTCTTACCTACCAATACTGGTCGATATCAATGGTGATTATTTGCTCATAGCACTAACAATCTATTTGGTCTGCACCTCCTTATCAAATAAATCCAGCTCCTGAAACTGACCAGACAGTCCTGCCCCAGGGCTCTCAGTATATGGCGGCAGAATCCTTCATTCTAGATGATGTTTGAGGCAATTTTAAAAGTCTCTGGGCAAGCTTCTCCTCGTGTTTACACCAGTGGAAATCCATTGCCCTCAGGGGGGTTGCTCCTGCTTTACCCCAGTTTGAGATCAGACTGAGGCCTTCTCTTAGTAATGAAGGATTCTGATCTCACTGCCCCGTTTTTCAATGAGACATTCAGAGCTACATTTTCAAAAATCAATTGCTGATTCTGAGTGCCTGATTTGCGACATCCAGAAAGCCTCTCACACAAAAACGAGTGGCTGCTTTGGGAAATCTTTGGTCTTAATAAATTTCCTTCTTTCCAATTGCGCCAGCTGGACCCAGGATTCATCCCGTGACTGGGGATCTGCACTTAAAAATACAAAGTGAGATAAACAAACAAACAAAACCTCATATCCACACCATGCATTTCTTTCGTAGCCCAGCCCCCCAGATGCAGACAGGGCTGAAGTTCAAGGCAAGCAGAGCTTTTGTTACACAGAATGAAGAAGAAGAGGAAAAAATCCATTCAGGTGCAGAGTGCAGAACTCTGGTCTGGGCTCTCCACGCCCTGAGACAAGCCAGAGCCACGTGGTCCTAGAGGGAAAGCTGCTTTAATGTATTATTTCCCCAGCTTTGATTGTTAATACAGCTCTGAGCCTGGCTTCCTCCTCTGGCTCTCCTGCCTTTTCCAAGATCTCTTCAGTTTTTTGCCCTTCCCTTTCTTTCCCTCTCCCTAGGGGCCCAAATCCTGGTTCTGTCGGGGGGTGGGGGGAACAATAGAAGGGGCTTGAGAGCTCCAAGCCAGTCTTCCATGCAAAATTGTGCAAAGCAAAGGGAGCTTTCCCCGTCCCCCCTCCCCACCTCGCTCCTCTCTCTGCCTGTCTCAGCCATCGCAGAGCAGCTCCTGGGAGATGGATGGCAACATCTGATCATCCGCTGTTGTCCCTGCGTCTTGGAAATGTGGCAAGTCCAGACAGAGCTGTAGAAGGAAGCGGTGGGGGAGACAAAAATGCCCCTTCCTGAACCGCTCCTGTTTCTAGGCTATCCTGGCAGCATGCAAAAGCCAGGAGTGCTGCTGTGAAGAAAGTGCTGGGTCTGGCAGAGGGCTGGAGACCGAGGCATGCTGCGGGTTTCCTCCTGATGCTCTCTGAGGGGTATTTTTATTGGCAAAGGGAGGCTTGCTGAAGCTGGAGGAAGATAGCGCTCATCCAGTGTGGGGAAAATACAAGGCTCCAGCCAGGAAACCATGGGGAAATGCAATGGGCGATGCACGCTGGTTGGATTCTGCTGCCTTCAGCTGGTAAGACAAGGGTTTGTGCCTGTTCCTCATGCTCTGTTGTGCTTTGTGACTAGCTGTGCACTAGCATTATTAACCACTCTGTCTGGGACGTGACCTTGCTGTCAGGCCAGGCTAGGGAGGGTTACATAGGACCCAAAAAATGTGACCCTCTTCCCCCACCCCAAATCAAAGGCGCTCGGGAGTTGCAGATGGAAACATCTCTGAAGCAGTTTTCTATATTGTGGGGTGAGTGCCTTGGAGTCAGTTTGGAGCAGCTGGGATCTTTGTTTGGAACTGAAATCTGGCCCCTTTGCCTACATTTCACGGAGGCTTTGGGTCCCAGTCTTCCATGCTCAGAATCTCTTCTTTTTACGTGCCAAGAAAATGACAGTAGCAAAACTTAAACTAATACTTTGTGAACTCTCTTGCCTGCTGATGGGATCAATCTGACTGCACAGAGTGGCAGGTAGTTTTGGGAGGCACATGTTCTGGAGCCAGCCAGAGAGCAAATAAACAGATCTCATTTTAATAGGATTGTTGATATTTGCAATAATTGTGTGTTGTGCTTTTCACCCTGTGCAGATCAATCTTAATCAGCCTGGTGACAGTGGTACGGTATCAGGGGCCAGCTTAGGCAAGTATGTGAGATATCAGGTGGGTTTCTGTTGAAAGGAGACTCAGGAAGGTAATAATTAATTATCCAGGCAGTTTCCTGGACAGATGGGAAACTCAAATGAAGAAAAACACCTTAGAATTTGGAGCACCTCTGTGGCAATCCTGGGATTAACAGAGACTTCCCCAGAGCTAGGAAAATGGGGAAATTCCAGAGATTTTGGCCAATCTGCCTGCAACATTGCTGTTGATCACAGCAGGAATTTTATGAGATGCCTAATATCATGCTTGCATTAGGTCTGGTCAATACAAAGCATTGTTTACAAAGGCAACGTAACAAATATATATCCATGACAGCAATGTTGTGAGGTTACATTAACAGTCTTATTGCATTATTAGTTTTTCATCCCAAGGGCTGTGCAATAGACACTGAAGCAGTTAATGAATTTTAAAATATACGGGGAAGCCAATGTCTTCATGGTGGGTTATGGGAAACATGAAAGTGAATCATGTAACAATGATGTCTAATAGCTGGTGACTGTCTGGGAGGCTTACCTGGGTATTGTGTGCAATGCTCTGTGACACACTGTAAGCCAGAAAAGGATTCTCATTAGAGTGGAACTTACCAGCGATGCTCCACTAAAGTTCTGTCATTTCCTTTAGAAACCACCTTTTCTTTCTCGGGCCATGAAACTTCCTCCCTGATGGCATTGTGTTCTGCAAACTCTTGATCTCTGATTTGCCTACATTTGGGAATGTTCATTAGAAAAATTGTGCGTGAATGTCTGTGTGTGATGGTGACAAGAGTACAAAATACCCACCTGGATATTCTCTCTTTGCTGGGGTCAGTCCCCTTTTCAAACAGCCAGGGCTCCAAAAGAGCATTGCTGGTGTTTGTTTTAGGGTCAAATCTAACAGGTCACTAAAGGGAGAAAAGGCTATTCATTTTAGAGGGGAGAAGGAATCCATCTGAGCTCCTAGAGTTGGAAAAGATGCTGCTATGTCTGCACAGTAATACTTTATGCTGGCCAAACTTGGGCCAAGGTTTCCAGTAGATGTACTTAGAGTGTGTCCCAATGCTGCTGCAGTGAAACCAGGTATCTCCCAATGGTTTGAGGTGAAAAATCATCCATCCCTTAGAAGGAACCCTACAATAGAGATTTACCCCACTGACCAAACAGGCTCTCAACCAACCTCTGTTGTTTATTGGGTAATTGAAGAGACCCATCGTATGTATTTTAACCAGGACCAGGATGGTTTGGAAAGGCGTTGTCACGTACCTTGATGATACGTGGTTTTAAAACTGATCCCAGGGGAAGGCCCCGAACAGGGACTTATCTTTCTGAGATGCAGAATTCAGGAACAGTAGGGTGAGCTAAGGACAGCGGGTGACAGTTATTAACTGTATGGTCTCTGTTGAGACCTTAATGTGGTTGATTTAAGATCTCTGAGAAGGAGCTGGGAAGGGCTGAATTCCACCAATGGCCATCACCAAGGTCCATTGCTGGAGGCCTCTGGCCCGTAGAGACATCCTCTGGCCCAGCTCCTGTTGTGAGCCCAGCCTCCACCTAAGTTAAAATTGTGTAGATACACTCAGCTGGCCCTTACGCAGTGCTCTGGAGGAAGGTGAAATACCCCTATGGCCTGCGGGGGAAATGTCGTCTCAGCCCCAGTGCGGAGCTGTTTGCTGCGGGAAGGCCCCTGTAAGGTATGAGCAACAGATCCTCAGCACACAGATCAGGAATCAGCTGGAGTTTCCATAGGAAACAGGCTAATTAATGTCATGGGAGGCGCTGGGAGCTTTGCTGCCCGGTAGCTGGACTGGTGATGTGGTTGGTAAAGCGCAGCTGGGTTTGGTTTTGCAAAAGGGAGTCCGTTGGGTTTTGGTTCTGGCAGTTCAGACTGGGGCTTTACTTGATAGGACCCGAGAGTGCAGGGGGGAGGGGCGAGCCACGTGCGCATGCTGCTGGCGGGTGCCCGACCTCGTCGCTAATTATCTGACCGTGTTTGTTCGTTATTAAAAGGTCTCGAGAGAAGGGGGAATTGGAGATGAAAGCAAAAAGCGAGGTGGCCCCCTGATGTGGCGGCTCTTCCCTCCTGTGGCTAAGGGTGACGGGAATGTGGAGGCGACGGAGAGCCTGAGCAAGAGGGGGAGAGGGAGGAAACCAAGCAAGGTTTCCTCTCCTTGCCCCCCATTACTGAGATGCTCCTCACCACACTGAGGTTTCCATTCGCCCAGTTCACAAGGGGGCATGGGAAACTGAACCGCCTCATTGTGTTACGATCATACTGCTGCTCTGGTTGGCCCAGTGTCAAAGATGGACCGTTTGTACAGCACCTAGCACCATGGGGTCCTAGTCCAGGACTCGGGCTCCTAGGTGCTACTGTAATACATCTAATAAATACTAATCATGGATTGGATGGCTGCCCCCCCTGCTGCTGAAGGGGGTGGAGCAAAACCAATGGCAAGTGTCAGATTGCAGGGGTGACAGAAATGATCTATGTGCTGAAGATTTGGGTACGAGCCCCTCGGGAAGGGACTGTCCATACACAGGGTGCCCCAGCCCCAAATATGAGCTCACAAAGAAAGACCAAGCCGGCAAAGCGGAAGAGGCAGCAGCCAGAGAGGAGGGAGGATTGGCTGGCCTTGTGGATAAGGCTCTGAACAGAAAGCTGGGTTCAATTCTTGACTCTGCTGACTCAGGAAGTCTGTGGCAAGGTCAAATCACTTACCCATTCTGGCCTTGTCCTGGCTAAGGTTTAAAGGTGTGGCTGCCTCGGGGGCTTTACCTCTGCCCATTTAGCTTGGGTTAAGGGCAGTGTATTTGGTATAGACTTTGAAAGCACGTGTTAGCTAGCACATGCTAACATCAGACTGCAAATCCCATTGTACACCCGGGCTCTGGGCCTCCGTTCTCCATGTATAAAAAGGAGCTAACAATTCCATCCTACCTCTCAACCTGCCCGGGATGGTGACAAAGGCAGGAAGCTCACAATGCTGCTGGATGCCTTCCTGCCTCACAGGTAGCTCTTTCTGTAATTCCAGCTCCTTGAGTCTTGATTTTTGTTGTCTCTAATTTCTAGGGGGTGCTAGATTTGTGCAGAGCTGGACAGGGAAGAAGTGACTTCCTGGGAAATATTTGAGAGGTCAGCTCCCTGGGGCTGTGGCGGGACTCAGCTCACTAATGTTTAGGAGATGCTCAGAGGCAGTGGTTCTGTGAGCACCTGGATAGACACAGTGGTGATCGGTGCTTGCAGGTGAAAGGAGGGGCACTGGGATTGAAAATACACTCAAGAGTGACCGGAGGATGATGAGTGGCTTGTGCATTTCATTTTTTAAGTAATGAAATATGTGGCCCATCTGAATTCCCTCTTAGGTGCCCCAGTCTGGGTTTTATTTTGTGTATGATATTAATCCTCCCCTAAGGTGTTTTAACCCCTGCTTGTTTCAGTGGGTCGGGTTTGGTGCTCATGGCTTGTGATATGCAGGAGGTCAGAGAAATGTTCTGGTGGTGCCCGCTGGTCTTAAACTCTATGACTCATTGTTGCTATTATTTAAATCTTACTCTGTAACTGATTTTAGTATCGCTATGGTAACATACGTGTTGTTGTTACTGTAATTAGACGAGAGTTTTTACCTGACTTTCCACTTTCCAAAATGACACGGGAGAATTGGACTTTCCATTTGATTAAACCATCTAACTAATCACCAGAGGTCTAAAGCGCAGCATTTTGTCAGTGGAGGCATTGGGGGTGAGGCGGGTGAGACCCGATGCATGCGTCTTGTCTGGTTGCATGAGGAGATACTGTGTGCTGGGGGAGAGGCCATGCCCTGGAAGCATTCGCCCAGGCTGATTGCCCGGCTTTGTCCCTGGATGCCTGGGATGGCAGAGGTCACCAGGTGACGCTGTCATACCTAGTCTTACAAGTTCTTTCCCTTCAGCATGCGGGCAGGAGACAGTCTTGGAAGAAATGCTGTATTGTTATTAGTTTTGTGGCATGCAGCTTTTTCATGTGGAGCTGTTGCAAGCAGCAACAGGGCTTGTTCTCTGCCTTCCTTCTACTAAGAGCCAGTTCTTGGGGTACAGCTGTTCCCTGGGAACTAGGCATGGACATTTGATCTGAGAGCGTGAAAGAAAGAATTGCTTGTGAGGCAGCACAAGTCCGTCTACTTGGGCTGGGAATCACAACTCCCAGCTGCAGTGTAGCCAGCTCTCTGACAATGGGACGTCCCAACATCTGCTATGTAGCATCTTCCATCCAGGCATATCAAAGCACTTTATAAAGTTTATTAGGCCTATTTTGCAGATGGGGAAACTGAAGCCCAGACAGGTGAAGTGACTTGCACAGTTGAAGTCACTGGGAGCTGTGGATGCCTAACACCTCTGAAAAGCAGGCTGAAAAGCAGGCTGCAGGGTCTCAAGTTGGATGCAGAAGAAACAGGCACCCCAAATGAGAGGTCACTTTTGAAAACTGTTCTGAAGCTATTTACTGAACGGGAACAGTTACCCAGGGCAGAGAGGCACTGAGATTCAGGGGAGGTGACACAACAGCTGGAGTTAGGACTTGGGTCTGTGCCTAGCTCTGCCGCTCACTTGCTGTGTAACCTTGGGTAAAGGTCCATTCCCTTTCTTCCTGTCACTGCGAAGCAATTAATGACACTCCCCCACCTCTGTAAATCACTACGAGATCTAGAGGTGAAAAGTGCCAGGCTTTATCATGTAGAGGGAAATTTTAAATAAAAGACAGAAGGGCAAAAAAGCAGACTGTTAAGAGTAAAATACGTAATAGTTGTTTGGGCTGGAGAGGAGATGTGGCTGGAGGGGTCTGGCTCGAGACCGTTCAGATCATGATGAGTGTAATGAAATCAAAACTTGTTTGGATGTTGGCCCAAAATGACTCAAGAACAAGGGTCTATGAAATGAGTGATACTTCTCGATGCAGCTGCAATGCTGAATTCACTCCGGGGGGGGGGCGGGGCAGGTTTTCTGGTTCTTTGTTGCTCATCAGACCAGACTTAGAATTTAAACTGACTTTAAAGAAAAAAGAAGTTGCTAGCCCTTGCGAATGAAAAGAAAGTCTGTGCAACCTGCCTTGATGCTGTGTTCTCTGCATGCATCTGCTCACACAGACAGTGGCTCTGCTGGGTGTGGATGCTCCTTAGCCATGGCAATGGAGAATGTTGATTAAAGCCTACTGGTGATGACTGAGTGTCAACACCCCGTTGATCAGCCTTCAGGCCAGCTGGAGTTGTGGGCAGAGCTGGGGACTGTGGGCGGGAGTTTGGGATTGTGGGTGGAGTTTAGGAAGAGTTCCATCGCTTTCCCTCTCATACCCGAATTGAATATCGTTGAGTCCAGTGCCGTAGCTGGGAAATGTTACCATCGTGATGAACTTTTACAAACATTGGCAGATCTGCCAGCTGAGCCAAAGGAATTGAATTTCACCCCTCCAGGTCTGTCCTCGTCACAGTGGTCCCAAGTGCTTTTCCGCTTGCCCATGTGCTGCGATCTGTGCTTGGCCAAGTATGTGAGATGAGAGTTTTCATCATCTCTTGAAGTATCACCATTGCTGGAGGCAGGATGCAGTCCTTGTGCACCCCAGTGAAGTCACTGAAGCTCTGAGGCCATCAGGAACACATCTTTTCTTTCTCTAATTTCTAGGATCAGGGCTCCTGCATAGATCAGTGGTCTGACCAGTCTGGCTAGTAGATCTAATAGCTCAGGGAAATTCTATTAGTTGTTCCTGGAAAAAGTCTAAACTCAGGCAGTATTTTGAAAGCTCTTGCCCCATTCCGGCTGGGTCACTCCATCCAGTCCCCAGCCTCAGGTGAGTGGAGTATGCAGCATTTTTTTGCTTTAGAAGTATCAGTTCCTTTGCCATGCAAAGCGCATTTGAGGACCAGATTGTTAGCTGTAGGACCAGATAGAACAGGCAGCCCCCAAGTCCTAGGGCCAGACGCTGCAGGGACGAGTGCAATACAATCACTGTGTCCAGAGCAGCAGTTCCATTCCCTGGAGGGTGCCTGGGCCAAGTTACTTCCTGCTCAGATTGATACCAGCAAGGTCTGCAGACTGCAGCCACAATCAGCTGGTACTTTTTTGAACCCACCCACAACTGAGGGCCCCCAAGGGATGTCCTTAGGGCCCGATTCTGATCTCATGCAAATCAGTGATAACTCCACCAGAGTCAACGGAGATCTATGGGAGTAAAAATAGCGTGAGAGCAGATGGGGCCCCTGATTTGGACCAATGGAACAGAGCTAATCAGACCTTCGTTGCTAATGAGGAAGCGTGGCCAGGGGCACACCACTCCCAGCCTGCAGTGCCAGGTGATGCAGTCTGAGAATACTCCAGGTACCCGCAAGCCATGCTGTCTCTTAGTCTGTGATACTCACTGCAGCCACTGTCCCTATCCCACCCACCCCACCAGAGCAGAAAAACACTACGCAAGCAGCCTTCTAATGACCTCCCAATGCCAGTCTATTAATCTAGCAGGTGCTCAAATAGTCCGATCCGTAAAATAAATGATTATTAATTGCATTACCATAGCAACCAGTGGCCCCTTTGTGCAGCATGCTATACACACACACACACACACAGTGAGAGACATTCCCTGCCCCAAAGAGATGAACCTTTAAATAGGAAGTGAAGACAGAGGTGAGAAGGAACCCCTGTCTCTTGACTCCTTGGCCAGTGCCCAGCGTACTCTAGGATCTGCTGCTTCTAGCTGGAGAGAGTCTGGCTGCAGTGAGATGTGCTATTCATAGTGCTGCACAAGGCACAGCTGGAGCACAGGCTGTAAGGTGCGGGGATTTCCGGGGGTCACAAAGCACAGTGTTCTTCCTGGGCAGCTCAGCACGGCTGCGCTTGACACCTGCCATGCCCAGGGGCAAATGGCCCCATGAGATGCAAAGCGTGTCCCTGATAAGGGCCTGCAGCACAGCTGCTGTGAGTGCCATGGGTGCAGCTGGCTGAGTGGAGGCAGGCAGGATGTGCTCTTTCCTTGCCAGTTTGTGGCAGCCCCTCGGTGTTGTCTGGATCCAGCGTTTCCTTTGTCTTAGTTTCTTTTTTAGCTGGACAGAAAGAAATCTCCCCAGCCAGACCCCTCCCCCTCCTGGCCAGGCCCTGGAACCTGTCTTGATGCTAGTGTGTCACATGTCAATCACTGGTTGCGACGGGGCTCGGTGAGCTCTTGCGGCTCATGAACTAGCTCCATTGGGAAGGCCTCTTTGGCCCCGTTCCAGTATATAATCTGCATGGTGAGCAGTCTGTGGGCTGGGCCTTCGTTCCTCGATTCCTTCTGCTCCTGCCCTTGCGTGGATGGGGGCAGGAGAGAGGATTAGATGGGCCATACCTCCTGACTGCTCAGGCAGAGGCTGGCGTGGGAGGGCTGCTGCTTTTGTGTGCCCAGCTCCCCAGAGAGCGGGTAGCAGAGGCAGCGTGTCTGGCACACGATGCGCTGTGACTAGGCCTGCAGAGCCGTCACTGGGCTGGTAGGAGGATGCGGCCCACTGAGAGCGGGGACTCCGGGGGTGGCTCATGAAACAGAGGTGCCCTACGTCTCTGGGTGGGAGAAGCCTCATCACTTCTTCCTCCCTCACGTGTAATAACCCAGCCAGTCCCCTCTCACCTGACTGGGGGGACCAGACAGCAAATGTGTAAATCGAGATGGGGGTGGGGGGTAATAGGAGCCTATATAAGAAAAAGACCCAAAAATTGGGATTGTCTCTATAAAATTTGGTCACCCTATTCCTGACGCCTGACCCTGCCCAGTCTGTAAGTGCTTCCTGCTTCCATTGCTGTCACCTCTCCTAAGGACTCCTGTAATGATATTCTATCCCCACTCTGAACCTTAGAATCCAAAAAAATGGGGTACCAACATGAATTCCTCTAAGCTTAATTACCGTCTTAGATCTGATAGGCTGCCACCACTCAAAAGTATAGTGTTTTGGGGCACTCTGGTCCCCCCAGAAACCTTCCCTGGGGACCCCAAGACCCAAATTCCTTGAGTCTCACAACAAAGGGGAATAAACCATTTCCCTTTCCCCTCCTTTCTTCCTCCCAGATCTTTCCCGCCCAGGTACACTAGGAGATCACCGTGATTCAAACTTCTTGAATCACAACACAGAGAGGGATGTCCCTTCCCCCCTGTTTTCTTTTTCCCTCACCAAGAGGTGATACTGATTCAAACTCCGTGAATCTAAAACAAAGAGGGAATGCACTTCCCCCACCCCTTCCTTTTTCCTTTCTCCCACAAATTCCCTGGTGAGTACCGACTCAGTTTCCTTGGAGCCTTACCAAGGGGAAAAATCAATCAGGTCTTTTAAAGAGAAAAACTTTTAATAAAAGAGAGAAAGAGTAAAGACAATCTCTGTAATTTCAAGATGGAATATTACAGGGTCTTTCAGCTTACAGACACTAGAGAGAAGCTTCCTCCCCAGCACAAATACAAAATAAAATCTTTTCAGCAAAATACACATTTAAACTCCTTCCAGCCAAATACACATTTGCAAATAAAGAAAACAATCAAAAAGACTAAACCGCCTTTCTACTACACTTACTACTTGAATAGAAAATTAGAGAGCCTGTAGTACCTCCGGTCACTCTCGGATCCCAGAGAGAACAACAGATTGGTCCTCTGGTCAGGTGTTGCAGGTTCACTGCTTGTTAACCCTTTACAGGTAAAAGAGACATTAGCCCTTAACTATCTGTTTATAACAACTCCTGCGACTAGTGGGCGTATAATCGGGGGAATCACACACAGGGCTAGGGAGGTTATTTTACCTCTGTATTGGGCTCTGGCGTGACCACTGCTCAAATCCTGTGTCCAGTTCTGGGGCCCACGACTCCAGAAGGTTGGTGATAAATGGGAGAAGGGTCAGAGAAGAGCCATGGAAGGATGAAAGGATTAGAAAATCTGCCTCCAGCTATTTAGCTGAACACAGAGACCACAGTCTGTAAGTACCTTCATGGGGAACAAATATTTGGTGATGGGCTCTTCAGTCCGGCAGAGGACGGCATAGCTTGAGCCAGTGCAAGTAGAAGCTAGACAGATTCAGGCTAGAGCTAAAGGTTACATTTTTCTAGTGAGGGTAATTAACCATTGGAGCAACTTGCCAAGGTCGTGGTGGATTCTCTATCACTGACCATTTTAAAATCACAACTGGATGTTTCTCTAAAGCTCTGCTCCTGTTCAAACAGCAGTTAACTCTGGGAAGCCCTCTGGCCTGGGCTATATGGAGGGCAGACTGGATGGTTGCATAGTCCCTTCTGGCCGTACATCTGTGAATCTTCTCTGCCCTCCCTGATACCCACATCTCTCCGCTGCCCTGCTGTCCAAAATGATCTCTCTGGCCCAGCACTCAGACCCTGCCACTGCCCTCTGGGCCTCCCACTTTGTCAAGTTCAGACTCTCCTTTGAGGCCGTGCCCAGCGCTGCCCTGGCCTACACCTCACTTGTGTCTCCTGTTGGGATCCTCAGCCCCCCCTAGTCTGCCAGCAATGCCAGCCAGCAGCCGCTTCACACCCCTGTACATCTCAGACCATCTTCCCTTGTGGGCTCCCTCTTCCTCTCTGCGGGCCTGATCCTGCTTCCACTCCCCCTGGCTTGCTATCACATCCCCCTAACTGCACCCAGTTCACTCCTGATTCAGGCTCCGTCAGGTGCCACATGGCTCAGCCTCTCCCCCGCTGGGCCGAGCTCTGGGCTGGACAATGCTCCCGCCCCACACCTAGCTGATCAGAGGAATGTCATTGTCAGCTGCCTCCCCCCGCCCTGGGCAGCTGGGCAAACGGTGAGGGCCTGCAGTGTAGTTATGGCTGACGCATCAGGAGGGGGGAGACCACCTGCTTCTCAGACCACCTTCTTCTCACGTCCCCAGGAAGCTTTGGTTCGTGAGCAGTTTCTGTAGCAGCCAGTGCACGACTGTAGGGCATGAATGGTTGCAAAAAGGCCCAGGCCCAGCACCGGCCTGTGGCTTCAGGCTCTGCCCCGGTTGCCTTTCCCCATACTTTGGAGGGGGGCAGGGAAGAAGCCCAGGCTGAACTCTATATGTGGGTTTTCAATTACACAATTAAATGCACAATTAGGTATAATTACCAGTGCTCAGAAGCCACGACTGTTCATAATAGGCATGTAATCTACTGCAGTCACTGTTTATACTGCTCAGCTCCGCTTCCTAATGATTATGGAATGCTTTCACATTTGCATTGTTGCCATGGAAATTGTGTTGGGAGCTGACAAATGGCATTATGGATAGATGGCCCCGAGATTCTCCACGCCACATTCTCAGCTGGGCTGGGGAATAGGGGGACCAGATAGCAAGTGTAAAAAAATTGGGATGGAGGTGGGGGGTAATAGGTGCCTATATAAGAAAAAGCCCCCAAAATCAGGACTGTCCTTATAAAATCAGGAGGTCACCCTACTGGGGGATGAGGCAGGTTCAAGGTTATTCAGAGACCAGATGTTGCAAAGGGCTGAGAGGTCTCTGTGCTGTGTTCACTGGGGTGGCAGGAAGCAGAGCTCACATACGTAGACTGGAGAGATTGATGGCATGGTCAGCTCAGAAGAGGGGTTCCCCAGGAAATTCTGGGCAGGAGGAAGGAGGGGTTATGTAGAATGACCCTTAACTTCAGCAGGGGCTACCAGTGTCATTGGTATTAGCCCAGTTGGGGTTACGGTGCCCAAGAGAACATACAAAAGACACATGGCTGGCCATATAGACAGGACTACAGTGTGTGTGGATGGATAGATAGAGAGATAGATAGATAGAGGGGATGGATGGGGATAGATAGACAGATAGAGGGGGTGGATGGGGATAGAGAGATAGATAAATAGATAGAGGGGGTGGATGGGGATAGATAGATAGATAGATAAATAGATAGAGGGGATGGATGAGGATAGCGAGATAGATAAATAGATAGATAGAGGGGGTGGATGGGGATAGGAGTGTATGGGGATAGATGCTAGATAGGGATGTATGGGGATAGATAGATATAAACACATTTCGGTATGCATTGTTTATATGCAGATGACTTGATGGTCTGCTTTATTGACATGTGTTTGGTAAGGGCTCATTACTCTGGAATTGTGAAGGTATGAATGAATATATGGACCCCACCCCTGCCCGTATGCTGCATGCTCCAGAAGAACTCTGTTTTGGACAGCTTTATTGACACCGTTTTCGCCTCCTCCCTCTGTGAAGCCAGGCAGCATTTAGACCAATGTAGTATTAAGGAACCTTTCAAAATGGCCCAAAATAGGGTTTCTCTACCTACTGCTGCCCTGGCTTGAGGGTCTCGGAGCGCTCTGTGCCGCTGGGGAGCCAGGAATCTCCTCTCTCCACTGCGATTGTATGTAGCTCTGGGGGATGTCAGGGTTTAAATCTGGTGCGGGTGCAGGATGAAGTAGGAGGCTGGTGACGTGGGGGGGAAATTCTACTCTTCGAGGGACTCGGGAAGCAGCTATGGTTATTGTATTGCAGTCAGATCTACAGGTCAGGTCCCTACTATGCTAAGCACTGCACAGACCCATAGTCAGAGACAGTCCCGGACCCAAAGACCTTCCCAGCCTCACTAGACAAACAGTTCTCGCACCACTCCCTGGCGACAGGGATCGATTTCTAAGCAAGTGACTTTGCAAGAAAAACATGTTCACTGTGCCGGAGGGAGCCAGTGCTGTGTGCTGGATAGAGCAAGAATGAGAATGTCAGGACTCCTGGGTTCAGTTCCGCACACTGCCACTGACTTGCTGTGTGGGGCAGTGGTGATGGGGTGCTCACCCCACACTAGCCCTGGAGGGGTTCATATAGGCAAGAGAGGCCAGGTAGCCTGGAGGCTAGGATGCCATGAGGCTTAACAGGGGAAGCAGTTCACCTGGGCAGAAACAGGCAGGACTGCTATGAAGCCAGGGACCCGGTAACAGGGGATGTGTGTGGCTGCGATGTGGAAGTAGCAGGCTGGAACAGGCAGGGTAGGAAGCAGTCCAGGGAAGGAGCAGCAAGGGCAGAGGCAAGGGTCCCTGGGCTGGTGTAGAGGGCAAGCCCAGGTTCCTATCCTGCTAGAGGAGCCTATCTGGGGACTGCTGGAGACAACTGCGAAGGAGACTTTGGTAATACCCGGAAATGGGGGAACGCCAGTGTGACGTGGCTGGAGGGCTAGGCCACGGAGAGGAAAGTGCTGCGGCTCCAGGAGCGGGAGAAGGGCTGCGGAGTGAGTGAGCGGGATGATGGGCTGAGTAACCGCCCAGACTTTGCAGTGAGCTAATCGCCCAGTGGGTCACTAGGAGGCAGCAGAGCGGTACGAGAGAGCGCCCTGGTACAGGTGGTCTGGGCGAAAGCAGAAAAGCGCTAGTTTGAAAACGTCCGTGGGCGCTGGAGGCGGGAATTGACAGCTCAGTAGCGAATGAGAACAGGTAGGTGGGGCAGGGATATATCTAGAAAGGTCTTGAAAGGGAAAACAAGCTGCTTGTTTTTGATGTGAGAGAGAAGGAGGCGCCCAGAGACAGGGCTGGATTAACCTCTGTGGGCCCTGGCCCTGCCCCCTCCTCTGCCCCGAGGCCCTGCTCCGTCCTGCTGTGCCCCAAGGCTCTGCCCAAGGCTCCACCCCTGAACCAAGCTCCGCCCCCAGGCCCCGCTCCACCCTGCTGTGCCCCAAGGCTCTGCCCAAGGCTCTGCCCCTGAGACCAAGCTCTGCCCCCAGGCCCTGCTCCGTCCTGCTGTGCCCCAAGGCTCTGCCCAAGGCTCCGCTGCTGAGACCAAGCTCCGCCCCCAGGCCCTGCTCTGTCCTGCTGTGCCCCAAGGCTCTGCCCAAGGCTCCGCCCCTGAGGCCAAGCTCCGCCCCCAGGCCCTGCACCCCTCACTACCCCCTGAGGCCCTGCTTCCCCCCAGCTCTGCCCATGCTATGCCCTGAGGCCTCACCCCTGCTCAGCCTCTTACCCCCGAGACCCTGCCTGCTGCTCGCCAGGGGGAAGGGGTGGAGAGGAGCGAGCAGGGAGCAGAGCCTTGGAGGGAAGAGGCTGAGCGGGAGCGGGGTCTCAGGGCAGAGCGCAGGCAGAGCAGGGTGGCTAGGACCAATGGCGCTGCTGAGGCCCCTTCCGAGTGTGGGACTGGCTCCATTGGTGCCATTGTAAACCTGGTACTGCCCGGAGAAGAATGCAAACAGACGGGTGACGTGGTCAAAGCGACAGGCCAGGACACTTCACAGCAGCTCTCTGAACAGATTGATGCTGCATTCGAGCTGCGAGATGATGGGCGTTGGGATGGGACTGTAACTGTGGATGTCGGAAAGGCCGTATCTTAGAAACGTTATACAGAAGGAATTGACAAGTTTGACATGCAGTCAGCCCCTGAGGACCTAGAGAGGGGCCTGAGTTGAAGGTAATGCCCAGGCTGCGGGGCTGAGTGCCAGGCAGCAGCATGATGTTGTTGTCCACAATGCCTGAGAAAGGAGGTAGCAGGGAAGGCTTGGTGGGGGGGCGGGGGAGATTAGGAGGTCTGGTTTAGCCAGGTTGAGCTTGAGCTGGTGGCTGGACCCCCCCAAGCAGATCTGACAAAGACAGACTGAGATTTTAGTTTGGACAGCAGGAGACAGGTCTGGAGGCGAGAGGTAGAGCTGTGAGCCGGGAGTTGAGCTTGTGCTTGTGGATGAGATTATGCAGAGATAAGGTGGAGAGAGAAGAGAAGGGACCAAGGCCACAGCCCTGTGAAACCCCACCCAAGAAAGCTGGCAGGGGGCTGAGGAGGATTCTCCCAGGGAGAACGAAGGAGCAGTAGAGAGGGAGAGGGAGAACCACCAGAAGATGGAGTCATGAAAGCCAAGGGAGGATATGGCCCACTGTGTCAAAGGCAACTGACAGGTCAAGAAGGAGGTGAGGATTGGGAGCACTGGTTCTGGGCTTTAGCTGGAAAGAGGTAATTAGCGACTGGCAGAGGGTTTCAGCGTAGGCTGGGGGTGAGAGCTGGACTGGAGAGGGTATAGGAGGGAACCGGGCAGGAGGAGCTCCAGCCAGTGTTCAATGAGTTCAGAGAGGAGAGGGAAATGGGGCAGTAGTTGGAGAGGCCAAAGGGGGGTTTTGTATTGTGAGGGGAAGAGCCAGAGGACAAGGTTAAAAAGAAGAGTAGAGGAGGGGGGGAGGCAGGAGATCAGGAAATGGGATGGGGTCACTGGAGAGGTTAGCAGAGGAAAGCAGACAAGACACTTCGGTGTCTGTGAGAGGGGAGAAGGTAGTGAGAATAGTAGGGGAGAGGGAAATGGGGAATCATTATCCAGTGGGGGTGTTTCTAGAGGGGTTCTCAGGGATCTGATCCCAGCCAACTGCTAGTCAAAATCTTTATGAATGAGCTGGAAGAAATTACAAAACCTGTGCTGGTAAAATTTGCAGATGACACAGAAACTGGTGGAGTGGTAACTGATGTGGACAGGTCAGTTATACAGGCTGATCTGGATCATTGGGTCGGATGGGTATTTAGAAATTAACACAGCCAAATGCAAGACCACACATGCATAATGGGGGGCTCTATGCTGGAGAACAGTGACTCTGAACCGTGGATCACCAAGTGAACATGAGCTCCCAGTGTGATGCTGTAGCGAAGTGGGTGAATGTGATCCTGGGATATAAAAGCAGGGGAATATCACATAGGAGCAGGGAGATGATATGACCTCTGTATATGGCACAGGGAGACCATCAATGGATTATGTGTTCAGTTCTAAAGCCCTCGTTTCAAAAAGGGTGTTGAAAATTGGAGAGAGTACAGAAAAGAGCCAAAAGAATGATTGGAGGTTCGACAAACCTGCCTTATAATGAAAGACTAGAGACACTCAAATAAGTTTATCCAACAGAAGGCTGAAAGGTGACTTGATCACAGTCTACAAAATCTTACGTGGGAAAAAAATTCTGATGGTAAACGGCAGAAAAAGACAGAACAAGATCCAGTGGCTGGAAGCTGAAGTGAGACAAATTCAGATGAGCAATAAGGTGCCCACTTGTAACAACTCGGGTAATTAACCACCAGCACAGTTTATCTAGCGATGGGAATATGGGATGGATTCTCCATAACTTTAATTCTTTAAATCAAGACAACATTTTTTTCTTAAAGACGTGCTGCCACTCAGACAGAAGTTATGGGGCTTGATGCAGAAATTCCTGGGTTACATTCTCTGGCCTGTGCTCTGCAGGTGGTCATGACAAGATGTTCATAAATGCTTCCTTCTGACTTTAAAATCTGTGAATCTACATTCCACCTGGTAGTTTTTTCAGCTCTGATTTCTTGGTCCTTAAGTGGCAGGGCTGAGGGGCCACACACCGTTACACTGCTGTGAAAGTTAAGTGTAAGGGTTTTAGAAATTAAAAATGTGTTTTATTAGTTATTGGCATGGAAGAACAGCAATCATGTTTGTTTGTTTTGCCATGGAGTAAAGCGGAAGCTAAAAGGTTTGTGGATCAATAAACATCTTAGCCTGTATCCTCTGCGTTTTATATATTCACCAACTCTGAACTCGGCCTCCTGACAAACTCCCAGGAAGGAGATAATTACTGCTTAATAAAACTAGATAAGAAGCAACCCCCAAGGCGAGGCCTGATTGGGGCAATTTGAGCAGAGAAAGCGCATTGTCAATGAGCTCTGCAATGCTAGAGAAAGAATTTTCCCCCTTTGCGCAACTAGTGCATGCAGAAACACTAGTCAGTGGGTAGAAGACGGGGGGAGGATCAGAACTCCTGGGTTCTGTGCCTGACTCTGGGAGGAAGTGAGGTCTAGTGGTTAGAATAAGGCACTGGGAATTATGTGTCTGGGGATCGATGCCTAGCTCTCAGGGCAGAGTGTGGTTTACAAGTTAGGGAAGGAGCCAGGATGCCTGGGCTCTGACCCTGGGAGGGAGCATGGACTGGAGGTTGGAGTAGGGGACTGGGAATTTGTATTATTGAGTTTTACTCTCAGCTCTTGCATTGCTGTGCAAGTCTTGGGCATGTTGGTGCCCGTCTGCCCTGTGTGCTGGCAAACACCGAGTGCGTGGTGCCTACCCGCCCTGTGTGCTGGCGAACACTGAGTGTGTGGGGCCCGCCCGCCCTGTGTGCTGGCGAACGCCGAGTGCTTGGTGCCTACCCGCCCTGTGTGCTGGCGAACACTGAGTGTGTGGTGCCCGCCTGCCCTGTGTGCTGACAAACACCGAGTGCGTGGTGCCCGCCCGCCCTGTGTGCTGGCGAACACTGAGTGTGTGGGGCCCGCCCGCCCTGTGTGCTGGCGAACGCCGAGTGCTTGGTGCCTACCCGCCCTGTGTGCTGGCGAACACTGAGTGCGTGGTGCCCGCCGCCCCGTGTGCTGGCGAACGCCGAGTGCTTGGTGCCTACCCGCCCTGTGTGCTGGCGAACACTGAGTGCGTGCTTGGTGCCTACCCGCCCTGTGTGCTGGCAAACACTGAGTGCGTGGTGCCCGCCCGCCCTGTGTGCTGTTGAACACCGAGTGCGTGGTGCCTACCCGCCCTATGTGCTGGCAAACACTGAGTGTGTGGTGCCTGCCCTGGTTTGGGAGTGGGCTCAGTGTGCTGATTGTGGGGGTTTCACTGGAAGGTGCTCTTCCTTTCGACTCCATACTGAGCCCAGTGCCCTGTCACCTGCCGAGAGGGGCACGGGCAGTTAATGAGCTTTGAAAAGTGGCTCCGGCGCCAGCCAGAGCCGGGGTGGTTATTATGCATTGATCGCTGCAGCGCCTCTCGCAAACCGGCAGGTGATTTCCAGGAGTGCCGCTTGCAGTGATTGCTTCACCCAGCAGGGAGACTCAGCTGCCTCTGGGGGATGGGGAGCAGGGCAGGAACTTGTCATTATCTCATCAGCGACTTGGCACAGCGAGTTTAGGACAGGAAACAAAGGCAAAATATTCCCTCTCATTTACCACAGGCCACTCATAAGTGCTGAGGACCTTGCTTTGATGGAGGAAGAGCGTGTCCTACTGCATCACCTGCATGGTGTGTCTCCCTCAGAATATGTCTACACTGCACGCTAAACTTGGGTTCTGACTCTGGTTTAAGCCCAAGCCCCCCTTCCATCTGCACACAGATCAGTCTGACTCAGGTCAGCAAACACACGGGACCCGGGTCCTAGGAGCCTGCTAGGGGAGGTGGGCCAGAGCCTCAGTCATGCTGAAATAAGGGCCCAAGCCCTGCTGCTTTGCGTATGCAGTGCAAGCCACAGACCTGAGTCAAGTATGGGCACGTTAGCAGGGCTGTGAGACCCAGGCCTGGCAATTGTTAGCCTAGATTTACAATGCAGTGTGGATGCCGACGCGTGGGGTGTCAAACACCAGGTCCGCAAGCCCGGGGCCCGCAGATCTGGGTTTACGATGCAGTGCAGACACACCCTTAGAGGCCTCCCAGCCAATGACTGACTGCCTGAGCCGGTTGGACATTTTGCCATCGGAAACTGCAGCTTTGGCAACACAAAACGTCTCCTGGAAACATGTCGATCTTGATGAAATTTCGTTATGAAAAAAAAATGGACTCAAGCACTTTGCTAAGGCCAAAATGTCTCACCTCAGCCTTTTCTTGGGAACATTTCGATTTTCCCTTTCAAATTGGCTTTCCGGTTCAAACAGATGCTATACACCTGATGTAAGCTGAAATGGGAACGGAACATTTTGTTTCTATCGAAATGCAACACTTTTCACTGCCCCCGACACATCTTTGTCCAGCCTTTCCCGCCGGGGAAAATGTTTTTCGTCCTGATTAGGAAGAGAAACAAATGTTGACGCCCCAGATTTCCCTGTGAAATGAAAACTCCGCTTCCGGCCCAGCTCGACCTCCTCAGTCAAACCTGCTGGCTTGCTCCTGGAGTCCCTCCACCATCTGGGGCTCTGGGAGAGAGCAGAGCTTGGGTGTATGCTCACCAGACTGGGCGCTGGCTGCATGAGGAAGGCCAGGTGGCTGGCAGGCTCTGGGCTGGAAAGCTTGTTGGCAGGGCACCAGCAGCAGCGGGAAATGGGGAGATCTAGCAGAGGGCAATGGCGGGGGGCCCCGGAAGGCGGCTCTCCGAAGAGACTGTATGTCACAGCCTGGGGACGGATCGGTCTGATCTAACCATGTGTCAGTCCCAGGCAGGAGCAGGGCGTGTGCGATAGGGATGGTAGAGTGGCAGGGCTTGTGTACCCTGCTGGGCACAGCTTACAGCAGATGGAATCTGTCATGACAAGAGATAGCAGCACGAGGAGGCACCAGGGAATCCCTTGTTGCCCCCCGGGCAGAGGGATGGATGAGGCTGGGCAGCTGGGGTATCAGCCCTGAGGTGCTCCGGGCACAGACTGCCCCTAGAGGCTGAGTTGGGAATTACTGGGTTTTGTCATTTGCAGTAAGTGACTGAACCCTTGTCTGTGGGTATTTGCTCCTTGTGTTCTGCAGCCCTGGTCAGCGATGGTCACACTGAGCCATGTGCCCTGGTGCTTACTGGACCTGAGTCATGGTGCATCTGGCACTAGCAAATACCCGAGGGAGATTGGAGCCCCTGGGACTCCCAGCAGCCTGTGGGCTGAGGCCAGTTACTCTGAGCAGCTTGTGAGATGTGTGTCTGGGCCATGGAACCCCTGCACTGACACCAGGGGCATGAGTCTGGCTCTGTGTGTGTGTGTGGGGGGGGGGAGTGCAGAGAGTATTTTCTCCTGATTATCCCCTCTCCTGCGTCCTCTGACTTGCACGCCACCTTTGCCCACGGAGCTACCTCTCTGCAGATTCAGGCAGGCAGCACTGTGCTGGTCCAGGCCGTGCTTGGACCCTTTTCTCCACAGCCATAAGGACTCTCCAACTGAAGCTTGAATTCTGCTAAAATATCTGGCCAGCCCCCTCTCCTTGGCCAGGGGAAGCTTCCAGCTCACCACGGGCAAGACAGGGAGGGAGCGCATGGATTGGCCTGGACAAAATCATGTGTGGATGAACGGATGCACACACACACACAGACAGGCACCAAACGGGCTCATTGCAATGATCGACCCAGGGATTGGGGATTGGTCCTGCTTTAAGCAGGGGGTTGGACTAGATGACCTCCTGAGGTCCGTTCGGACCCTGATATTCTATAAACATTTTTTCTTCTTCTCACCAAAACAAAACAGAAATCTAAAAAAGCCCCTCATTTTGAGTTAAACAAAAGATTGTGTTTGACCTGAAACAATTTAGGGGGCCATTTAGTTTTGAGTCATTTCAAGGAGTTTTCACCTTTTTCTTTGTTTTTTTAATTAGCTAAATTTCACGCTAAATCCTCAACGTTTCAGGCAGAAATGGCAGAAAGGAATTGCTTTCACCTGCTTCAGACATTTTTTCAGCCAAAATTCTCAACTGATTTTGACCCGAATTTGCAACTCGTTTCAGTGTCCCGAAAAATGCATTTTTGGGGGGCAGATTTGCTGCTGGCCAAAACAATTTCACCCAGCTCTGCTTGGAACCAGGTCCTGGCTCTGCGGCTGACTCTCTTTGTGACCCTGCAATTGACTTTGCTCCTCTGTGCCTGCTCTTCTCTAGCTATACAAAGGGATGAGGATCATGATTTTAACTCTGTGAAGCACTTGGAGACCTGGATGTGAAAAGCACCAAGTGGTACCAGTATTTACCAGCTGGCTTCTCCTGATTCAATGTCATGATGTAAATGCTGTGATCCAATCCTGACACCATGATGTCAAGACAGCCCTGGCTCTTGGACAGGGACCCTTTGATGTTCCTGTGAGCCTAGTTTATAGCACACAGGGTCTCACTGACCCACCATCGTTGGCAAGATCCCTCTTGAAATGGGCAGGCAGGAGGGTGCCACTCATGGGGAAGGGAGGCTGGTGTGAAAAATGTCCCATGAAAATAAAATGATAATAATTTTGTCTGTAAATCCCCTCTTCCCCCACACTCTCCTGGGGATTCTGAACAACAGTAAAAAAGACAATCGCTCACTCCTCAGTGAAAGAACTGTCTGGCCGCAGCAGTATTACAGAGAAGGTGCTTAAATTAATCCAGTCAGAGCGGAGCAGTCAAGCAATAGCGGCAGTAATTTAAAAACATCTCTGGACAAAATAACAAGCAGATTTCGGCGGTTTTTAAAAGGGAGGAGACGTGCAGGGAGATGGGTTTCAGGAGAGAGCCAGTCCCACCGCAGCAAAAGCTCCATCATCTCCCGAGTTCAGACCCGATGGTGGAGGGCAAGCACCAAAACCTGCCAGAAACAGCTCCGAAATCCGTTCTCTGGTGCACAGTGCCTGACAAGCTCTTCCTTCTCTGCAGGCTGCCGCCGGCCTCGGTTGGCAGATATCCTCTGAATCCGTGCGCTTGCCTGCCGCTCTCACCAATTAAACTCTCAGCGGGGGTGGCACAGGGGATTCAGGAGACGTTGCCTGGTGGTGATAAATGGGACTTGCAGTGCTCCCGTTAATTAGTGGAGCCAGGGCTGAAAGGCTCACAGCAGAGGGCTGCAGTACACATTTCCAGTTGCCATCATTAAACTGCAGGGCTGTGGGGTGAGGGATGGTGGAGCCCCTTCAGGCGTGCTAGCCAAGTTCTCCCCAGGAATGGATAATGGCACAACACCCCAGGAGTCAGTGGGTGCAGGGGTGCAAATTCGGGGGCAGAGCTGGAGGCATGAGGCTTTTGAGCACTCTAAGCCTGTGGCAACCATTGCTGTTGCATTGCAATAAATAATTATCTTGGGCCCTGTAGAGGGGTGGTTACCCTGCTCCTGCTCTGAAAGGCTTAGAACAGCCCTGGAGAGGGCTGTGGCAGGGGAAAGGCTGGGCCGGTTGGAAAGCAGCCACAGCTGTTGCTGGCTTAATGTGGGCCCCGCTGGCCCTTATAAGAAGGCTGTGAGTCAGCAGCCCAAGGAAGTCTCTCTTTCTCTAGGCTGGGAGAGAGCAGGGCTTGGCTGCCTGCAGGATGGGTACTGGAAATGAAGCAGGGATGGGGAGAGCCAGAGGAGCAGGGGAGCTCCAGGCTGGCAGCTCCCCAGGCTACAGGGCCTGGTCTAAGGCCCATAGAGGTACTGGGAGGCAGAGGAAGGCAGCAGGTCTGAACCCCCTTGCCTATGATGAGTGGCTTTTACACTGCAATCTGCCCCAGGGAGTGAGGGCTTGATGATGCCTCAGTCTGGGCTACTGTCAGTCAAGGCAAGGATGGGGGTTTCCCAGAGAGGGGAGGCCCATAGAGACTGGTGGGGTATTGCCAGGGGGCAACGCCAGGGTCAAGGGGCACCGGGGTCCGGGAGTTACATGGGGCCAGCAGCAAGCGGGACACTGGCCTGCAGAAGGCGCTTAGGAGGCTGGAAAAGAGCTAATTCCCAGAGACGACCAGCAGGAGGCGCCGCAGGGGTCAGTCCTGCACCATCATAGGTCCCAATTCGGCCTTCAGCTCCGCTGTCCCTTGATTGGGGATTACCAGGGCGAAGCCCCAGTGGAATAATAGACAGAAAGAGCCACTGATAAAGCTGGTCTCTCTGGCCCAGTTGAGTGACCCAAGCAATGCTGATTGCAGGAGCAAGGCCTTAGGGGAATGTCTTCTGAGAGATGCAAGGGTTACCACTGTTCTCTCCAGGTTTCATGAAGCACATCATGAGGCGAGGATGCTGTTGGGATTAAAAGCGAATATGCAGGAACATTTCCTCCTCTGTTTTCCTAACAGCCCTCAGCTTCACCACAACAGGAAACAACCAGAAAACTGAAGAGGCTTTTTGTCAGACAGGGTGAAATTCAGCTCTGAGCAGGTGGCCTGCCCAAGGCTGAGGAGCCACTAACGGGCCATTTCACCAGGGTTTAAGTGGTGCTTAGTCCTTCTGCTGGGCTGAACGTCACCCTTGATGTGGTTCATTTTTGTTTTCCACGGCACCTAGCTGGGACGGTGAAGCCATCCTGATTAGTTTCCCTTTGTGTTTATAGTCAGTTTCCCTCTCTTGTTCTCTTGTCTCAGCTCAATGTGGTACTCACTGATCTTCTCATGCTACAGGGCAACATACAAATCTACTGACTCATCTTCTTTCGTGGATATGTGTTTTAAAGGTCAGGAAACTCTTTTTATTAATATCAATTTTAAAGATCCTTTGTACTAGCCTCCCAGTTTGCATCTAAACTGCCTGATGGTGCCCCTTTAAGGTAAGCCTGGGGCAGTCTGGGTGGGGTGTGAAGAGTGGTGCTCCCCATGCTTGTCACTCTGCCCAGAAAGAACATTGGCAGAGTTTGGACTTTGGTGTCCCGCCATCCATCAATGGAGACGGACAGGTTGGCTTGGTGGGGGAGGGGAGACAGCGTTTAAAAGGGAGGGTCCCAAGAAGGACAAGGAACGAAACCAGAGCTCAGCTCACTAGGTGCTGAATTTTCGTACGCCTGAGCAATGACATAGTCGTACTGAAGTAAGTTTGGCCTACTTGGTGGTATCTCTTTAAAAGTGGGGGGTGGATAGGAGGGGAACAATTAAAAGGCACAGGCAGCACAGACAGTGCAGAAGAGGCAAAGGGTTTGGGGTGCCATTGTCTCGCAGGAAGCCATCAGCTGCTCCTCAGGGCCGCCCGTGGCTGTTGTCATGGTAAAGATGGATTCAGAGGCAGAGGTCACGCGCAGCTCTTTCGCTCTCCGAAGCATCCCGAGGTTCCATGCGCCCTTTAGGCATGTGACGCTACACGGGAAGCCTGTGCCCACATTAGCATAACGATCGCTGAGCTCCCCAAGCAGGAGGGGGACTGGTGCCTGGCTGTAGCGGGCTTCAGGGGTGGTGCAGGGAAATCAGTGAAACCGACCTGGCACAAAGCGCTGCCAGATCACAAAGGGGGGGAAAGGAAGGGACATTCTTTTTTCCCTCCAGTCTCTTTCCATTGCAGGCATCTTGGGTGGGTTCCCTGGAGCCCTCCCAGGTATGAATGTTAGACAGGGTGTCGATTTTAAGCTAATGATTCTCCTCTCACCTCTCAACAAGGACATGCAGAAGGGACTTTCGTAGAACCATGGCGGGGAGGAGATAGATGGTCTAGTGCTTAGCGCACAGGCCTGGGCACCAGGTGAGGTGGGACCATGGGGATTACAAAGATTTAAGGCTGTCAAGGGAGGAGTGGAGCAAGGGATCAGTGGGGTGAGACTGAAGTCAATGGAGCTGGGCTGATTTTCGCCAGCTGAGGATATGGCCCTTTGAGCACCTCTGCTGTCAAGCTCTGTTTAGTTTGATCTAGGCCACCCTCCATACCCCGTGTAGGCCTGCACCCTGCGCTGTATCCTCCAGGCTTTCCTTTAGACTCCTGGATCATCCCAAATGCCAGGGCTTCCACCCTGTCCTTCGGGGAGTCTAGCCCCCAGCATATGGTCTGGCCGCAGGTGGAGGCAAGGTGCGATTCCCAGCTGGAGGAGAACATCCCTGCGTTAGCTCTGATTGAATGGGTGTGCTCAAAGTGGAGCACCCCGAGTACACAGCTGCTCTGTGGGGCTGTGGGTGCACTTTAGTGATCAGAGCTAGCCCAGGTGCATCTCCTTGAGGGAGGGACTCACCCTCCAGCTTCCTGTGTACAGGCACCCTGAGAGGGCCTGCTCTGCCATGCTCATGGTCCAGGTTATTTACTGAGCCAACGATCCCTGTGTGAGAGGGTGCAATGAACTAAGCACCTAAAATGCACCGCGAGTCCCTCCCTGGCGAGGGTACATCGGAGGGGGAGGTGCAGACTGGGGGTGTTTTCATCACCTGCCTGCAGTGACAGAGGCTTGTTTGCTGTTCTATGAACAAGGACAATTGTGCAGGCAGAGATGTGGAGGGAAAAGCCCTGCCCTGCCCCCTGATGCTGGGGCTCTGCTGGCCTAAGAGCCTGTTGCTGTTTTGTCTCAGGAAAGCTCACTCCTCGGCTTTGCTCAGCTCTGAAGTTGGGCATCTAACGAAGGAGGCACCCAGGATCAGTGGCTGCTTTTGGAAACCTGCCTGTCAAAGGATCCAAAACATACAGGACTACAATGCTCACCGCTTGTTGCTCACTGTGAGAGGGGTGTTGTGTCTTCCTCCAATGGCTGCGTTAGAAAGGGGCTAGCTCCTGCGCCTCTAGCTCAGATAACCAGGCCCGAGCTAGGGAGGTGAATGGCCGGGAGCATCCCCCCAGCTGCTGATCTCTGGGGCGGAGATGACATGGTTCACAGAGAAAGACCCCTTGCTGGGGGGGTTGTGCTTTAAAATGATGATAATCTGTAAACTTGGGTGTGAATTACCCAATCAGCATGTTTCCCATTTCAGTCCGTTATTAGGCACTCTGCTTGTGCAACTCAGGTGTGTGAAGGAGACAGAGCAAGAGAGGTGTGTGGGCCCCCCAGGGCCTTATCCAGAGGAAGCCTGGACCAGCACCCAGCTTTGAGAGGCAGGTTCTTCAGGCACAAGCTATAACAGGTTGTGCTTCTTGCTCCATAGGTCAGTGGTTTGATTCCTGCTGGCAGCCAAGAGGGTCTCAAAGTTTGGCATGCTGTTGCAGAAGCTGGGGGTCGGATTGCCTTGGGGCTGGAGATGGAATGAAAGCTGCTGGACTGTCGTATCAGTGGCACAGTGAAGGTGCAGAGGAATATCCAGACCTCCCCCCGTGACTCATTCCCAAGCTATGGTTTTGGGGGTGTGGGGTATCTCCTGCTGCAGTCTGCACTGCCGCTAACCGCAGCTTTGGTGGGCTAATATCCCTCCCATCTCCCCAGCAGGCGGAAACGCGTTGAAGCAGAGCGCAAAGCAGCCCGCGCTATGCACTGCTGATGCTTGTTTGGCTGCTGCCGGGGAAGGCATTAGACCCCAAAGTTTTCTCAGGCGGCCTGAGCCCATGCACTGCGTCTCTTGGGGCCGCCTGTCACTTCTGTGTGTGGAGCTGATGCCTGTCTCCTTGTCACAGTGCTCGTTTGGCCTGTCAGAGGCTGTTTGAACAATTGAATTCTTCGTCTCCGGCTCCTGCCAGCTTTTTGTTCCCTGTGTTGTACACGGGCTGGGAGTTGGCGAGAGCTGTCATCTCCGAGACTCAGTGTGTTGACACAGGGATTCTCAAATGTAACAGAGAAATGTTTCCGTGGGCCAGACACGGACGAGCACAGGGAAAATCATCATGTCTCTGTCACACCTCCGACAGGACCAGTCATTCCTCTCCCGCTAAGGGGCCAGGCATGCTACTCTGGGAAGGGGCAGAAAACTTAATTTGGATGGGAGGAATTGTGTGTTTAAATCCTGGCTGATGATCCTGTCATAAGTAGATAGGTAAGGGTGAACAAAGGGGGAACCAAACACCTGACCAGAGGACCAATCAGAGACCTGGATTTTTTTTAAAACTCTGGGAGGGAACTGGAAACTCGGGGTCTTTTTGTTTTCCTCGGCTGTGAGTAAACAAGCTTTTCGTCTAACTCCAATCTTCCTTCTAATATTCTACTATCAAGTGTGAGTACAAAGGAAACAAAGTAATAGGCTGTTATGTACTTTGGTTTGTAATTACATGTGTGTGGATTTTGCTGGACTGGTTTAATTGGGCTATCTTTTAAATCAGACTGTTTATTCCTATTTTCTTATAAGCCATATCCCTGTATTGAGTTTCTTAATGCAGAGTGTTGTATATGTAAGTTCTTTCTTTTTTTATATAAAGTTTTCTTTTTAAAACTTGTGGGAGTTTCTTTTCCTAGTGAGGCAACGGGGAGAGGAATTTCTGTGCCCGGAGCTCTGTCTACCTCTGTGTGACAGGCTAGGGGGAGGGGAGCCCATGCTCTGTGGTTTACTTTCCTATTGTCCCAGGGCGGGAACAAGCTACGGGGAAAAAGTTATAGGGGAAAGAGGGAGAATCAACTCTGTTCTCTTGTGTTTGAGGTTTTTCTCTAGTTACTGCTACGAGACAAAGGGAGGGGTGAATCTCTTTGTGTGAGCTTAACTATGTTGAATGCATAGCCTCAGGGGGAAGTAGATTATCCTCGCTGGGTTGCATTCAAGGAGCATAGTAAGGCATCGCTTCGGCTAACCCAAGGAAAGGGGGGGAAGCTTGGGGATGAGATAGGGAGACCCAGGGGGCTCTGGGTCTTGTGGGGTCCCCCAGGGATAAGTTGGGGCGACTTGAGGGCTGATAGAAGCCAGAATCCTATCTGGTGGCAGCGAGATAAGATCCAAGCTGGTACAAGCTTGGGGGGAATCATAGTAAGCACCCAGATTTTGGACGCTAAAGTCCAGATTTGGGACAGACGTTTACCACAGATCCTAATTGGTCTTCACGCCTGGTGTCTTCGGGGTCACTCCTGCCCAGCCCAGCTCTGACTGTGGCCCTGGTGAGTGGATTGGTGCAGGGTTGTTAGAGCTCTTGACCCTGCGTGTCCTAGAGAATGCCAGGACAGCAATCAGTGCATTTCCAGTCACATACCAGGGACCTGGGGGAATCTACATCACATGGGGCACGGGGAAGTAAACTCCCTAGCAACAGGACCCAGTTCTGCAGCTGTTTTCCCCTTTCTGGCTGGGGATGCAACCCGTGGTGTGTGTGTAGCTTAGAACAATGTGGAGAAGTCCCATCAGATCCCACTGAGTCAGCTCCCTGCCCATGCAGGATAGTTCCCTAGAGCAACAAGGGACTACAGGTGGCAACACAGTCTAGTGGGCTGGAAAGCAAGACTTCTGGCTTCCCTTTCTGATTCTGTTCAGGACTCATGTGACCTTGGGCCAGTCACTCAAACTCTGGCTTTGTCCATGCTGCAATTAGACACCTGGGCTGGCCCATGCCAGCTGATGCAGGCTTGTGGAGCTCGATTTAAGCGGTTGTTTTATTACTGTGTAGATGTTCGGGATCACCCTTGTCCACATGCTTGTTGACCCCCTCAGAGAATTCTAGTAGATTGGTGAGGCATGATTTCCCTTTACAAAAACCATGTTGACTCTTCCCCAACAAATCATGTTCATCTATGTGTCTGATAATTCCGGTCTTTACTATAGTTTTAACTAGTTTGGCTGGTACTGAAGTCAGCCTTACTAACCTGTAATTATTGGGATCACCTCTGGAGCCTTTTTTAAAAATTGATGTCCCATTAGCTATCTTCCAGTTATCTGGTGCACGTTTCACATTGGATGGCTACTGTGGCTTCACTGCTCTGGGACATGAGCTAGCTTTAATCTAGTTAGCTAGGGGTATGTCTTCACTACTGGCCGTATTGGCAGGTAGCAATCGATTTCTCGGGGATCGATATATCGCGTCTCATCTAGACGCGATATGTCGATCCACAAACACGCTCCTGTCGACTCCGGAACTCCACCAACAAGAACGGCGGTAGCAGAGTCGACAGGGGGAGCCGCGGACGTTGATCTCGCGCCATGAGAACAGTAGGTAACTCGATCTAAGATACTTCGACTTCAGCTACGCTATTCACGTAGCTGAAGTTGCGTATCTTAGATCGATTCCCTCCCCCAGTGTAGACCAGCCCTTGGATATGTCTATGTGAGGTCCCATCACACCCCATGGTTACAGTGTAAACATACCCTATCAGGTGCTGTGATTCCCTAGTATGCAGTGCCCTGCCAGCCTGCCCACCAAAAGCTTCTTGGGTCATTTGATTATTTCCATGTCTGTGGTGCAAAGACCCTTTGCAGCCATTTCTGCATCCTCTTTAGACTGTAAGTGCAGAGATTGTACCTACAGGGTCCTTGTCTGCACTCAGCTCATGGGAGTAGGAGGGGCGAATGGTGATCCCTGGGGCGAATGCTCCAGCGTGATGGGTGGTGGGGGAGAGTGAAGCATTGACCAGCTGCTTAATTGTCCTTAATTGTGCATCTGTCCTTTGTTCAAGCTGTGGAAGGAATTTGTGGCTTCAGGAATATCCCAGGATCCTCCCCAGTGTTAGTGCAGCTGGGAGCCTGGGGTCAGATTCTGCCCAGTTACACGGAGGAAATGCACCATCTCCGCTATTAGTAATAACAGTAATTATTAGGGTTTGCCACTAGAGCTATACAGATACTCTGGTATAGCGGTATGGATATATACACACCAGTATAGCTAGACCATGAAAACCTTACTGCAAAAAGGGACTTTTCCAAGTACAGTTTATAGCGATTTGGTGAGTGAAACAAAAACCCGGCCAGCAAAAGCACAGTGATATTGGTAAAATTGCATCATATTGATGCTTTTGCCAGCACAGCTACATCCCCAAAATCGTGCCCCAACCCGACCCAGCTACATCCCCAAAATCGTACCCTAACCAACCCAGCTGCTTCCTCGAAATTGTACCTGAAACCAACCCAGCCCCAAAATCGTACCCTAACTGACTCAGCTGTGTCTCCAAACTGACCCAGCTCCGCCCCCAAAATTGTACCATAACCAACCTAGCTACATCCCCAGAATCGTACCCCAAAGCGACCCAGCTACGTCACAAAATTGGTCCCCTAAATGACCCAGCAATGCCAACAAAACTTCTAAGGCTCAATCTGGCCTAACTCTGGTAGTCCATGGGCCAGACCTTCTACTGGGGCAAGTCAGAAAATCTCCATTGACTTCACTGGAGCTACCACCATTGGTGTAAATGCATAAAGGTTGATGTCCTGAAAATTCTTCCATCACCTGTATGAAAATCCTGGTCTCAGATCTGGCCCTCTGGAGGGGCAGAGGTGGCCTCATCTGTTTGCATCAGATGGTGGTTGGTTCATGACTGGGTGTATTTGTTACACTCCTATATCAACATGAAAGCTGGGAACCAGGTTTTGTGTGGCTGTCACAGGGCTTTGTGGGTGGGCCTGGGAGAACCCCTGGTTACTCTAACCTCCATGAGGTCCTGGGCTGGAGGTGAAGTTCATGTGGTTATGAGAATCCCCAGGGACTATAAGTCTTGGCAACTCCAACCCCAGGCTTGATCCCAGCTCTGTTGGTTCAGATGGAGGAGATATGGCTTGTGAGAAGGGCTGTCTGGGAACTGGTTTTCCTGTCTCAGGAGAATTTTCAAGATTTTGACATTTTCCCATTCCCATTTGGGACAAAATGAAACTCTCTAAAAATTTTGCAAACCGACAAAATGAAAAAGAAATTAAATTCTGGTCAATTGAAAAATCCCAATTTTCACAATTTTAAAATGTTTCATTTCTAGCTCAACCTTTCCCCCCCCTTTCTTTTAACCACTTTTAGATGAAATCCATGTACATTTGAACATTTCTAAACAAACAGTTGTTTTGACTGGAAAAACCGAAACTTTTCATTTTGAAAATGTAAAAATGAGACATTTTGACAGTTTCAGATTCCCCGTCCTCCAAATTTTGTGCGTTGGTAAATTTAGCCAAACTTCTTTTTCTTCTCAGCGTATGTGCAATGTGCTGCAGGTGGCACATGACCAGAATTTGTCACTGAATTTTGTCCGCTGGTTGGGTCGTTAGCTTCCCCGGCCCAAGCCAGGCACTGACCCTGTGCCACAAAGATTTGGTTCAGATGAAGCAGCGTTTTTTGGTGAAAAGATGGTTTGTCGTCATCCTGCCCAGCTCTGGTGAGGGTAGCAGAAAACCCAGAGCAGGATCTGGATGCCACATGGGGTTGTCTGTGTCAAGCAGAGCCCGTCTCACCACTGGAGACATACAGAACGAGTGCAGACCTAACCACTTTGGCCAGCCTGGGCTCTCTAACATGGTGGAGCTGGAGACCTTCACCTGTGAACATAAGATGGATGGTGCTTGTCTCCTTGAAGCCTGGTCTGAGATTGCCTGAGAGTAACCACTGCCTTCCCTGCTCCCAGCGGAACAGGAGAGCAGACAGACCAGCTGGAGGTCTCTGAGCCAGGACTGGCCCTGTGCTGCTTTGTCTGTCCCTCTCTGTGGTGACTGCATGAGGCATCTTCCTCTTAAATCCTGGTGTTTCCCCAGACTATTCGTAGAAATATTGCACCAGATCTGTGGCCGCCTTCGATTTCACAGCTGTCACTGGGCTGCACATCACAGTCACTCAGGACACCATGGCAACAGGAGAAACAGAACACAGGTCTTCTTGCACAGAGAGCCCAGCCCCTGCCACCAGCAGTGTAGGGGCTAGGACACGCAGCTGAGCAGTTCTGATCCCCTCGAGCAGAGGGAGTGGTCTCTCTCTCTCTCTCTCTCTCACATGCACACACACACACACGGTTCGTTACAATATTGCTCACCTCTTGTTTTCTAAATTGCCCCATGTGGAGACAAATACAGCCCCATTGCAGGGTTTTCTGCCCCTGGTCCTTTCCCTGTAGCGCACATGGCACCAGTTCTCATGTGCCCTGTGACGTTAGTGAGGCAGGTTGGGGCCTGGCCTTGCTGACATCAGGTCCGACTGCGCTGAGCTTTTCCTGGCAGCAGCCTGGGGTTTCGTCTGTTGGAAATAATGAGTGAGTGACCTCCTGCCCGTCTTGTCAGGGTAGCTTCTGATTATTGAGCTGTCGGTGGTGCTTGTCACCACTTGGCAGCTGAGCTGCAGCTGCTGCAGGGAGCTGCTGGTGCCTGCAGATGAACCACAAGCTCCAGGAAGAATGCACCTGGGATGCTGCACTCTGGCCAGGGCATCTCAACCCTGAGCAGCCCCTGGCAGATGGGAGGGAGCACGGGGAGAGAGCTCAGGGGCTGGAGGGGTAGATGTGGGGAAGGAATAAAGAGCTGATCTAAGGGAGATAGAGCGGTTTGCAGCTATGAAAAGGGTGGGAGCCCACGCGCTGCAGCGTGTGATCAGCACAGAGAATGTCAGACCGTGACCCAGGCCCTGGACTTGGGCTGATTACACCTGCCATCCCGAACCCAGTCGCTACTGATTGGGAATGATGCTGTGTCTCCCCGCGGGACCTTCGCCAGCTCTTGCGGAGAAGTGTTTGTTATTGAGTCACATAAAATGAGGTGAACCTGAAGTTTGGCATAAGATTTTCTTCTGAAATGTTAATAAAAGTTCCGAGAGCCGCTGGCGGCTCTAGGGTCTACCTGGCCAAGCTGCTTTCCCTGGGGATCTCAGCTGCAGATCCCTCTGGGCTTGAGTTATCTGATTGTCTTCCAGCCTGAATCAGCAAAGATTGATGCAGTTTGCTGAGGGAGAGGGCTTTTGAATGAGGCTGTGATCCCGTCTCTTCCATAGGGCTCGGAGGGATTTCCGGGACACGTTTCATAGAAGGGGGGCTGTGTCCGTGGTCAGATTTCCCTTCCTCCCTTCCAGTCATCTGCCACCGTTCCCTGTGTCTAGAGCCCGATTGTCCCATCACGCTGGTATAAAGCAGGAGGAAGTCAGGGGAGTTACACCAGCCTATTGGGGTTGTGAGAAGAGACTCTCACTCCCCTGGCAAGTCAGCGCTTTGTGTGTGTGTGGTAGGGGGGCTGGATGGCTGTAGTTAAGGATTGTGTGTTACTTTAGTGCAGCTAATAAGGGAAAGACCATTTGAACCTGAGCATCATAAAGGACACCAGGGAAGGAGCTTGCTCTGCCTGTATCTACAACCCATGCAGGTCACCTTAATGGGAGCTCCACACATGCTGATCCAATAGATAGAAGACTCCCATGCGGTGTGGTGCATTTGACCTGGCATGTTCTTACGCAGAACAACACGAAGTCCACGTGGTACCATGACATGTGTCTGATCAAATCTTCTGTGTGAACACATTGATGTCAGTTACATTGTGCGTATACATCCAGACTGACACCCACATGCCCAGATCCTGCCCTGGCCAGCACTCTGACACGCCCAGCTGCAAAAATACACTGCCCTAGACCCCCCCGCCCACACACACACATACACACTGTCACACACACCCCTGCACACCAGTGGAGACTAGGCATGGCACAAACACACACGCACACATATACACACTCACGCACACCCCTGCACACCAGTGGAGACTAGGCATGGCACAAACACACACGCACACATATACACACTCACGCACACCCCTGCACACCAGTGGAGACTAGGCATGGCACACACACACACGCACACGCACACATATACACACTCTCACACACACCCCTGCACACCAATAGAGACTAGGCATGGCACACACACACACACACACACGCACACATATACACACTCTCACACACACCCCTGCACACCAATAGAGACTAGGCACGGCACACATGTAACACACACACACGCACACCTCTGGGTTTATTACTGCTGCATGCTCAGATTTCTGCCATCACCGATAAGCAGGGGGAAGGGGAACATGGACCATAAGCAGTCAGCTTACGCCTAAGAGCCCCCTTGGCTGGGGGAGCGGCGGGGGGAGCGAGGGGCACCTGGCTGGAGTACGACCTGCCTGAAGGATGCAAGAGAAGCCTGAGACGGGGCCTTAGCTTCCTGCCTGGGGTTCAGCCTTTACAAGACCGAACGGGTGCAGCGGCCTGGCCCATCTCTCTGATAACACGCCCGCCCACAAAGCCCAGAGGACAGCTCCCGTCCTAATCCCCTTGAGCCAAGATTGAACTTCCCCTTCTTAAGAAAAATACCTCTGAGTCCTGGGCCTGTAATCGGGAGCTGTGCTGACCTCGAGCGCCCTACAGCACCCAGGCTGAGCCAGCCCTTTCAGATCCGAGGGACCTAGAGAGGCAAACCTGTCCCGTGCCTGGAGGAGCTGGGTTCCCCTGGGGGCTCCGTTTCCTTCTGCCAGGCACTCCCTGCATTTCAGGGGGGTTCCCAGCCACGGCGCAGTCCCGCACGGTGGTACTGGGAACGCACAGGAGCCAGCTGCTCCCTGAGGTTGTTGCTGGAGACAGGCTGTCGGGCTAGACGGAGCTGGGTGTGAGCCGGCAATTCCCATGCTCTGTGAGGCCGTGCTGCCCGTAAGCAGCTGGCTCTGCATGCTGGGTAGGGGAGGGTGCCCCTCCTCTTCCACCAAGCCAAGGACAGACAGGGGAGCTTGCAAGGCAGCTGCTAACCACTGCACTGGGACACATCTAGTGCTCCAGAGTGCGGGTGGGAGGGCAGGGACCATAAACTTCATAGCACTCTAGCTTCTTCCTGTCTAAGAGCTAGGAGAGAACTTAGTGCAGCACGGCCAGCCGGGGCTAATAGCCAGGAGTTCTGGGTTCTCATCAAAACTCGGCCAATGACTCACAGTGTGAACCTGAGCCAGTGTTGTCGCTCCTGTGCCTTAGTTTTCCCACTAGTAAAACAGAGATCGGGCTCCTTCCCCGCCTTTCTAAGACCCTGTGACTCCTTTAGATAAAGGCTTTTTGGCCCAAAGAGATTGACTCTCATTTAAGCAGCAAAATAAACACGTGGATTGGGCCAAGAGTGGTCCATGTTGCGGGGACTGGGTGGGAATGTGACCGGACAGGGTCACTGCTGGGTGCTGAGCCCTTGGGAATCTGGCCGGTGTACGTGCAGAGCAGTATTTGACAGTAAGGGCCTTAGCCGTAGAGAGTGTCAGGGTTAGGTCCCGATTCCTCAGCATGCTTCCTGACAGCTAGTCTTCATCCTGCCCTCTGGCGATAATTATCTTTGGGATGGTTCATTTCTGCCTCCCTGCCATTCCCAGGCACCGCAGCCCATTGCAATAAAATGGACCCTTTAAAAATCACTACAAAGAAAGGCAACATACGAAGCAATGAGCCTTCCCAAGGAACTGCCCCAGCAGTAACTCCACGCCTGGGGCGCGTCAGGGCCACTGCCGAGTGGCATGACAGGCAGACAGGCAAGGGTCAGAGGGCCGAAGGAGGGACAGGGAAACCGATAATAAATCATGATTAGGACACGGAGAGCCAGGCTGGGTTAATGAGGTTAAGCTCTGTATCCTGAGGCTAATGGATTGTTACCCACGTAGAAGCTGTCTGTGTAAGAGGGGGAGAGAGCCTGGGTGGAGACACATCTACCAATGCAGAGGGAAAGGCACGGCAACCTTGTTTCTGGATCATATTGAAGTCCCAGGGACCAGGCTGTGTGGCCTAGTGGATACAATGCTGGTTTTGGACTTCGGAAATCTGGCTTCTGTTCCTGGCCCTGTTGCTGGATGACTATGAGCAAGTTAATGCCTCACTCTGTGCCTCGGTTTCCCCACCTGTAAGGTGTGGGTAATGTGATGAACTCCTGTCAACAGCGCTCCATAGGAGCTAGGTATTGTTCTTACATTCCACCTCTCTAGTTTCAGTCAGATACAGGCTATTTCTTCACTTCTTGCCGAAAATGATTGTGTAGTATGCTGCACATGGGTAAAGTCACTACGTTCCGGCCCAGAAGAAGCTGTTTTTTAGAAATCGAGTAAAGAGGTGAGCTGCCAGCAGGATATCACCCTCTTATTTCTGGGGCTCATAGTAGTGGAGCATTCACAAGATCCAAACCAAAGTGCTTGGAATAGTGACGGGAGGGGAGAGGAGCCCAGGCACCAAACGTCACCTCTCTGCTCATGTGTAATAACAGCCCAGATTAATTGTGCTCTTCAGATATTCTCTGTAAATGTCATCTTGGGAGGCTTTACCCCCTGTCCTCATTAATCTCCAGCTCCTGTCTTGCTGTGACAATAGCTCCTCCCTCTGCTCCGCTCCTCTGTCGCTCCAGAGAAATGCACCTGGGCGTGGGTGTGTGGGAAGAGTGATGGCTTGGCTGGCACGGCAGCCCGAGCACCTGGCAGCTCCCCCTGAAATAGTCCTGGCTCGCTGCCGGCACTTTCACAAATCCACGCCCAGGTGGCAGGTAGCTTTGCCTCTTAGCCTCTGTGCCATGCTTTAATCACAGGGAATGTGCAGGGATCAAAGATCAGCGAGCGGGGTGAATGGCCAGCCAGAGAGCCAGGCTGCGAGTGAGGCGGAGCAGGCGAGAGACGGGAAAGTGTGTGTGTGTGTGTGCCTGCACTGTTTGATTTGTTTGCTGCTGAGCTGGCAGGGATCTCAGTGTGCACAGGTGACTGGTGAGAGGGCCGTTGGGGTCCCAAAGCCACCCCGAAAAACAGCGACAGGAGGGTTCAGCCTCACATTATCAGTGGCGAGATCACAGCCTGGGGAATCCCACAGGTCCCAACCCAGGGAATCCTGTGGCCTCCCTCACTCTGTGTGTCCTCGACATGAGGAGTCCCATAGCAAAGCCCTGCTCTGCGAGCTCTCGGCCTGGGAGAGGCCTCGGAGCACCCTGGAGCACCTCGGAGCAGGGCCATTTGGTACGTGCCTCCCAAAGGTGCTGACTGATTAGGAAGGAGATTAACCCCTCTCTCCCCATCCTGATTCCTGCACCAGCTCTGAGCCCCTTCATCTCAGACCCTCCAGCCTGGCCCCCGGCTGCTCCTGTGCCTGCGCCATCTGTTTGAGACAAGCCAGCTCCCTCCCACAGAGGCGGATGTGTTTGGAAAGCTGATCCCCACCCACTGGTGCCCTCTGATCAGAACCCCTGCTCTGTAATCCTGCCTCCAGGCCTCCCCTTCTTGTCCTGTTCTCTGCAGGCAATCGCTGCAGCGTCCATACAAGCCCTCTGAGCCTGTCTCCATTGCCCATTTCCCCTGGCATCAGGGGTGATTTTCCACTGGCAGCACTCGCCACTTAGACAGGGGAAGGAAGTGAATGGCAGCAGCTGTGGCTTATGGATGAATGTAAAGGAGAAGGGGCTGGCGGTTTAGGCCAGGGGCCGGACTAAGGGCTATCAAACCTCTCACTTCCCCACTAGCTCATTGCTTGAAATCTCAGCCAGGTCTGTAGCTGTGCCTGGTACCCCGGTGCGGTACCCTGGATGGAATGAATTTGGTAGATCTCAGTGATGGGCGGCTGTTCGAGAGCGTGCTGTGTCTGTATGCGCAAACGGTTAGTGACTGGAGAAGGGGCAAGCAGATGGCTGGAGAACGGCTGGAGGGTGCCTGGGTTTGTAGCTTGCTGTGGGCTGCAAATAGCTGTGGCTGTGCCACTCTTCCCATCAGTGTGTGACTGTGTCTGCATCACAGCTACCAGCTCGCTGCTCGCTGGCAGCCTTGGCAAAGAGGCCAGTGGGTTGGTGAGTGGCTTCCCTTCACCCCTCCAGGACAGGTAGCTGAGGCAAATTGGTGGGGCAGCTTGGGTTGCAGGGAAATGGCCTGGGGATCAGGTGCCCGTTGCCGGCCCTTTAGCTCAGTTGCTCCCTTCTGTGAGCCCCCGTGCTCCTAAAGGGACCTCACAGAACCCACATGCCTCCCCCCTTCTGTTATCCCTGCGGCACGTTCCTCCCTCTCGCTGCACCATGTGGCGCCTCTTGTGGTGTCGAGGAGACAGGGCTTGGCTGTAATGAAGCTCTGGGGGATTCTTTACTGGGGCTGCCACCCACAGACACACCCTGTGGTTCTCCCCAGCAGGGTTCCCCAAAATCCAAGCCTGGACCCAATAGTCATGGGAGGGAGTGCTGACCACACTCAGTCACTTCCCAGCGATGTCCTTTGGCAGGGGTACTAGGGGAATGGCATGGGAGGAGGAGGAGCTGGGTACCAGTGGCTGCACCCCTGGCCTTTGTGTGGGGGTTGTGTGGCACAGACTGGGCTTTGCTGCATTAACCCAAGCTGCATGTTACCCAGTGACCCAGAGGATATTGCATCAGCCCCTTTTATGTGTGTTCTCAGCACGGTGGTGAGGGTGGTACCAGCACTGGACAGACACCTGCAGCTGGCTAGGCGAGAGGGCCAGTCATGGGGAACCCCAGGCATCCTGCAGCGCCCTGGTGCTAGCGGTTGCTGTGGTCACTGCCACTCTGTGAAACAGTGAGCCACGGCACCTGGGTGGTGGCGAGGGGCAGCCGTAGTAACGAGTTCCTGTCTCCAGATGGCATCCTCTCCCCCAGAGGCAGCTGCAGCCCGCTGGGCAAGCGATCGGCCAGCCCCCCAAAGGGGAGGTTGTTCATGATGTGGCTGGGGGGCGTGAGGGGCGCCAACCCGAACAGCGAGGGGGAGTAATCAGGGGAAACCCTAAAAGCCAGGCCATCTGCGCCCCACTCCCCCCAGGGCTGGCATGTGACAGCAGCTGTAGCCAGCTGCCCTTGTGCAGTGTGCTGAGAAGCTGGTCGGAGGGTGAAGTGCTAACAGCCGATGCCTGGCCTGTGGGGTCACTGCACCTCTGCACAGCGGCAGTAGCTTGGGTGCCCCCGACATCCCCTACCTTCCTTCATGGAAGAGCCTCTTAAAGCCATTTTTGTCCTCCCTTAACCCTTTCCTCTCCAGACTAGGGCAGATCATCCCTGTGGTGAGTCGAGGCAGTCAGTGCATGTCACTGGAGCTGCCACCCTTCGCAGCACCGTAGGGGTCTCTTGGCTCCTCAGCTGCCCCAAACCAGAACCCAGTCCCGAGCTGACTGTATAGCTGGGAAATGCAGGAGCCCAGGAATTGCCAGATTGCATCACACTGGTGAGCCAGCCAGTCTGGGGTCCTGTCCTAGCTGCTTCGGAGGCAAGTGCAGAAATGCTCACTGCGAAGTCATGCAATCACCTGCCCACATGGGAAGTGTCTCTTTGACCCTGGGCACTAGTGTATGCGCATGCCCTGAAGCAGATGGGTTTGCAGCCTCTCTATCTGTATTCTCCTCTGGCTGTTGGGATCCTTTTTTCAATCCTGGTGGGCTATTGGCGTTAACGATATCTTGTGGCAGTGAGTTCCACAGCTAGTTACAGCCACCTAACCTGTTTTCTGTAGTTAGTCAGTGTCCTGATCCATAAAGCTTCATGTTTGTATCACTGCCCTGCACCCAAGTTCCCACTCCAAGCCCACCTCTAACATGCATAAGGTCTCCCGGTAGTCAGCACTAGAGGCAGGAAAGGAAGACAGGTCTCTCGAGTAGAGCCGAGTGACATTTGTGAGACAAAACTTGTTTTCAGGGCAGAATGCAGATTCAAGGACCCAGTGGGATGCCACGAATTTTGTCAAATTTGCCAGAATGTTTCAGTCAGAAAAAAAACCCTGGCAAATTTCAAACGTCTCCGTTCAACATTTTCGGAACAAAACATTTCGGTTTTTCAATTCAAATTAACGTTCAGTTTCAGTTTTTCCTTTAGTTTCATTTTTTAAAAAAAACATTTTGAAATGCTCAAAATTGAGTCAAAATGCTGGGGTTGACTTGAAACACATTTTTTTTTAACCTTTTGATTCACTGATTAATTTTTTTTTTTGAAATTTTCAGTTTGGGCCAAACTGATTAAAATAGATACACATTGGATTTGCCAGAGAAACAAAGAATCCCTTATTCACAGACCTGAGTGCCAGTCAGGGTCTGTCCCATGGACCCAGGCCTGTCCTGCTGTTCATCAATCACCCTGGAGTCTGGGGCGGGGGCGGGATGTGGATGCTCATGGAGTGCAGGATCGTGCTCTGGGAACTGGATGGGAATATATTCTAAACAGACCCTCTCTCTGCTCTCTCTCCCCCACCCCGTGGCCCTTGTGGCTGGACCCAGCAGTTACTCACATGCTGTGCCACTGAAATCCCTGCAAGCAGTGTGTGACTGCTGGCTTGGGTTTATTTAAAGGGATGGTGTAAGGGTTGGGGGCCCACAGCCTTTCCCCTCACTTTGGATCTGGTTCCACAGTCTGTAGTTGTCCCTGTCTGTGCTTTTAAAACACATGCTCCAATGTGTTTAAAATCTAGGCATGGAATCTGCCCTCTGTGACCAACCCAACAAGAACAAACCAGTTTGCATTGCCAAGTGGAGAGACCCTACAATAACAGACCAGTGTGGGTGCCCTGTGCTCCTGAGCAACCCTACAATAACAAACCCCAGCACACATGGCCTGCATGTAATACCAGACTCATGTGTTCAGGGGTCTTCCATGGGTACATCAACTCATCCAGACATTGGCCTAGTTTTACAACAAGCTACATAAAAAGCCCTAGTGAAGTCAGTACAAACTAAAACTTCCCTCAGACAATGACTTGTTTCCACTGCTCTGCATTTTCAGCAGTGTTCAAGCATGGCGTCGCGATCCCAATGTGAGTCGTGAGGTTGTTTTAACGGGGTCGCCAGGGCCTGGGTTCACTCGCTGGCGCCCAAGGCAGAAAGCTGAAGCCCGAGCCCCACCGCGTGGAACTGAGGCTGAAGCCCATGTTTTTAAGGGAGATGAAACTTGAGGGTAGGCAAGAGCAATCAGACTCCTGACGGGGTTCAATAGTCTGCAGAGGTTGAGAACCACAGTCAGAGAGCAGCATGCGCCTTGCTAAACCAACCAGCCTGTGCACACCCAGTGTCCGGGAGGAGTTAATTTAAGGAAACTTCTCTCCGTTTTCAAGTTTCCCAAGGGCTGGTGTCAGAACTAACAGTGCATTCAGACAAACAAGCCCTCCCAGGCCACGCGCAGGCTGCTGCAGGGGCACTAATTGAAAGCGTTACCAACCCCCCTTCATCTTCCTCTCCCTTCCCCACGGAAGTTCAGGGGCACGCTGTGACACCTGATCAAAGAAGGCAGGTGGGAGGGGGGGGTGGTCGGCTCTGTTTACTCAGAGCCCTGGTGCTTCATTTTGCCAGTGCAGCTTATTAAGCCAGTTGGATTTCGGTGCTCCAAGGCCTCTGTTTTAGGGGCAGCGGGATCAGTGGGAAACCACCTGCACCGCCACTGCTGGAGCGGTCTCCATCGGCTCTAGGCAGCAATTATTTTTAATTCAGCTGCCTGCACAAAAGGCCGGCGCACAGGAGAGGTCGGGGTGCCGCCTCCCAGGGAGAGAGCACTTATCAGACAAAGCGAAATGAAAACTGACACTAGGGAAAAAACCCAAACCCAGCGCCATGAATTATACATGGGGCATCCGGGGTCTGTTGTCTCTCTTCCATTAGCACTTTGGTTCTGACTTTACTCAGCTTGTGCTGTAGCAGGAAGGCCCCTTCCCGACCCACCTGTGTTCTCCCTCCCCCCCAATCACCCCACTGAAAATGGTGACCGAGCCGGAGCTCTATCAGGTCCCAGGGGCATGGAGCAAATCGCCAGGAAAGTTCGGAAGAGTCTGAACTCCCTGCCCAGGGCACTGCAGGTGTTTCTTTGAGCCCACAGCTGAAGACGACATCAGATATTGCTAGGCGAGCTAGCCAGCCCCACGGCTGGACCCCGACAGCCGCCCAGGGCCCATCGCCCGCTGCAGGAGCTGCAGCCCATCCGGATGGCGAGTCACTGGAGAACTGCTAGTGGGGTGACAAGTTCTCTTACTGATTTCCAGGGCCGCCCGGGGGTGGTGGTGGGGAAGTGGGGTAATTTGCCCCAGGCCCTGCAGGTGGCCCCACGAGAGTTTTTTGGGGCCCCTGGAGCGGGGTCCTTCACTCGCTCCAGGGGCCCTGGAAAACTCTCGTGGGGCCTGGGCCCCTGGAGCTTCTTCCACTCTGGGTCTGTAATTTGGCAGAAGACCATTGGCGGGGCTCCCCCGCCACCGAATTACCGCCGAAGACCAGGCTGCACTTCGGCGGTGGGTCCTGCTTCGGTGGTAATTCGGTGGCGAGTCCCAGAGCAGAAGGACCCCCCACTGCCGAATTACCGCCCAAGCGGGGGCCCCCGCCGCCTTAGACCCCAGGCCCCCAGAATCCTCTGGGCAGCTCTGCTGATTTCTGTTGCCATCTTTAGGTATGGAGTCAGTGGAAGACACTTAGTGCCCTGGACAGGGAGCCAGGCCCAGGACTGCTGGGATCTTCTGGGATATAATTGGGCTCCTCTGCAGTTCCCCATCTGTGCACCTGCTGGGGAGGTGCAGGGCACTGGCACCCGGCCTCCTTCTTTGCCCGCTGCGGCTTCAGAAGGCCTCCAGACCCTTCACCAAGAGTCACCGCGCACAGGGGGCAGGTTTGCACCCTGCACCGGATTAAGGGGATGATCCAGCATCCCCAAACATTGACCCAGTGTGACATCCATCCCCAAGCATCGCTGGCATGTCTCCAGATGGCCGATCAGCCGTCCCAGTTCATCAGCTACGTATAGCACTGTCAGCAGGGTCATGACACAGCCCAAGAGGTTGATCAGTTTATCTCCTAAAGCTAAAAAATATGTAGGCACTGTGCTACACTCTGCTGCTGCATAAGAGTTGCTCACCCATTACTGAAATGCAGCCACTTCTGGGGTGGAAGGCAGCAGCTGCTTAACAGCCATATCGCAATGTCACTGGCCCAATTTCTCTATCTGTACTAGGGGCTAATGGTACTGACCATTCTTTGTAAAGTGCTTTGGGATCTATAAATTAAACCACTCAGGGTAATTTATTACTAGCAGCCACCATGAGGCTTTGCCTGTTGGTCAATAGAATAAATGATGCCTGTATTTCCCAGGCTCCTGTCTTGCAGATAGAGCCTTTCCCACCATCGTGTGATGTTCCCGTAAAAGACAAGCAAGTCTAATGATTGACTGGGAAGCCCAGGCACCCTGAATCACTTGCATGTTCAGACACTTAATAGGAGGCTCCTTAGATTTCTCTGAGTCCCTGCTGGTGCCCAGCACCTGAGTCACCAGCTTTTGGGAAAGCAGGAGCTGTGCTGAAGTCATATCCCTGCAATCGGAGAGAAGTTTGAATACCAGTGGGTGTCGTTGGCATTTTACCACCTGCAATAAAAGCTCTGACAAGGAAACAGGCTGGCGGCTCTGTCTTTGACAGGCCCACCCTGCAGAGCTCGCACTCCCCCAGACCTGCTGATCCGGGGACTCTTCATTTTATGATGTCCTCTAGCTGGCAGCTAGAGAAGCCTCTTATCCTCTTACGTGGACAGCCTGTAGAGGGGACGTGTAGTCCAGGGTAACCAGTGGCCCAGCACAGCGTAGTGCGGCTCCGCCACTAATATACGGTGTCGTTCTGGGGAAGTCCCTTTACCTCTCTGTTTCATTTACAGCTGGGTGACATTTTTCAAGTACAAACCCCACCCCCCCTTTTATTTGTTGGCCAGAAAATGAAGATTCAAACTGACTGAAACAATTTGCAAATTCGGCTCGATTTTGGCAAATTGTTCCAGTTGTAAAAAAATAGAAAAGGAAAAACATCCAGCAAGGTCAAAACGGTTCATTGGAGCATTTCCACAATGGAACTGTAGCGGGGTGGTGACCCGCTCAGCCCTGACAGGGTTGGAACCAGCCCTGGGAGGGGGCTGTCAGGCTGGGACAACAACCTAGGCTGAGTGGGGAAACAGCTGCAGCTGTGGCCGTGTCCCAAATGGACTCAGCTGGCCCTATAAAGGGACTGCTGGGCTGAAGCACTCTTAGTCTCCCTCTGCCTGTAGAGGGGAGAAGGGCCTCACTGCAGGGAGCTAGAGACAGGGTACCTGAGTAGAGCAGGGCTGGGGAAAGGCAGAGGAAGTGGGGTCTCCAGTCTGGAAAGCCCCAGGCTGCAGCCTAGCACTGGGCTAATAGGTACTGGGGGTTGCAGAGGCCAGCCCAGGGGTAGGCAGAGGCAGCAGGTCCAGACCCCTTTGCTTGTGATGAGTGGCTGACACTGCAGTCTGCCCCAGGGAACGGGGGCTAGGTGATGACTGGCAGTAGTCAAGACAGAGGTGAGGTGAGGATAGTGGGTTGGGGGTTCCCCAGATTGGTGGGGTACTGCCAGGGGGGAGCACCCCAGATAAAGGGGCACCAGGTTCCAGGGAGGAACATGGGGGCCAGAGGACAGGCGGATCAGTGTCCTGCAGAGGGTGCTCCAGAGCTGGAATGAGCTAATTTCCTGAAGTCACCACGAGGAGGTGCCGCGGAGGTGAGTCCGCACCTCTACAGGAACGTTTCACCTTTTCATTCTGGGAAGACGGTTGGTTTGGAATTTCCCTCTGTTTTATTGAGAAAAGTGATTAACGATTTTCTTAACAGCTTTGGAATGTCTTAGTTTTCTGCTGACTGAAACGTTTCGGTTGCCATGAAGTGAAACCTTTTTTGATGTTCCATTTGCTGAACATTTTAAAATGTTTTGTTTTTTAAGCCGACCTGAAATAATTTTTATGGTCTTTCAGACCTGCACCTGAACCAAATATGCAGCTATTTGAAGACACCTAGTTTTAGCCTCGTCTCTGTAAAAGGGAGAGGATATTCTCTAGTGTCTCATTCTTTCTTTGTGCTCCCCTGTCTGTAGCCACCTGCTGTCTTTTGCCTTATGCTCAGATTGTGAGCTGGGGGGCAGGAACTGTCTTTTTGTTCTGTGTTTGTACAGCACCTAGCACAGTGGGGTCCTGGTCCATGACTGGGGGGTCCTAGGTGCTACTGTAATAGAAATCAGACAAAGGATTTCCTACCTCATGGGAGTGGGAGGGCTGTGACTAGAGGTGACTGAGAAGCTGAGAACTCTGCTACTAAACAGAGCACTGAATCAGAAACCAGGTCTGGGTGCTGGCCTGCTCACAGCCCGCTGTCCTGTGTCTCCTGAGGACTCGTGCGATCAGGGTTGTGCTGGCAGGAAGCCTCATTGGAAGCAAATCTGGGGGCCTGATGCCCAGATTCATGCAATCAGGCTGCGGAATCTGGCTCGTGCCATGACAGAAGAAACTTGTTTTGGGAGCATGCAGTTTGGCAAGCTCACTGCCCTCCAGTCAAGAAATGGAGGCTGAGTCATGTGACATTGGTGAGCCTCACAAAGCTCAGACAAGTGAAATTCATCCCTGTGCAGAGACATAGGCTTTGCCACCTTTCTAATTGCTAGTACTGGAGCCCCGAGGCCCTGCTCCTCCTCTTCCCCCGAGGCTCCACCCAGCTCCACCTCTTCCCCTGGGGCCCCATCCTCTGTCTTGCCCCGTCCCTCAGGGCCCCACCCAGCTCCACCTCTTACCCCCCCATTGCTGCTCCTCTCCTCTCCTCTCCTCCCCTCCCTCCCATCACTTGCTGGATCGGCCTAAGGAGCCTGCCTGCATGTGGCAGGCGGCCCTAGCTGAGCAGAGGCTGTGTCTGGTTAATGACCCGATCCCTCCTCCTGCCCCGCATTAACCAGACTATTGGGTCGGATCGGGGATGCCATTTAGGGTTGCCAGGTCCCCTTTTTGACCAGACTTTCCAGTTGAAAACCGGGCACTTGGACACAGAAGCCAAAAACCAGGCTGGCCCTAGCAGAGAGTCAGCATGATTTATGGGGCCTTGGCGTTGTGTTGTCTCTGTACTGCGGTGAATTTCCCCCATTAGAGAACCGCAACTGAACGCATGTTCGGGCTCCAGGACTCCAGTAGGTTTGTACCAATGATCTGTACAATTCTGAGTGTTATTATTAACATTGCATCTGGGTGCCACCGTCATGGACCAGGACCCCCGGGTGCTGAGCTGTGTACAAACAGAACAAAACGGTGGTCTTCATTCTGAATGGCCAGGAATAACAAAAGGATTCATAATAAAATCCTGCTCCATTTGCTGGCAATGAGCTACCAGCCAAAGGATCAAACAGAGCCTTGGTGAAGAGCAGTGTATAAAGGGTTATTGGCTCTTGGTACGTGCTGCTGTTATTGTGACGGCTTTACGCGCCATGGTAAAAAAGAAATAATTGATTAATAAAAACAATTTTTATGGAGGCTGGAGAAGTCTTTAAGGAGCTCCCATCCACTGCAGCTGTTAATTGGTGTTTTTAATAACCCGTTGGTGGTTACATGGCATTCTGCTTAACATTCCTTATTAAATCGATGCTCTTATTAATGGGTAAGGTGGCATCACGTTTAATGGCCAATTGTTATTTTGCTAGCACACAGTAACTGTAAAAAACACTCTCAAGTTTTATTAGACCAGTTTCCATTAATATCAATATTTAATATGCCAATTCAGACTGGTTTTCCTTTGTGTACAGACATCCCTTTCCAGTGTCTGTCATCACAACTGCAGCCATATTCTGGGGCAGTGGTTCTCAAACTCTTGGAGTGGTGACCCCTTTCACACAGCAAGCCTCTGAGTGCGACCCCTCCTTATAAATTAAAAACACTTTGTTATATATTTAACACCATTATAAATGCTGGAGGCAAAGTGGGGTTTGGGGTGGAGGCTGACAGCTCACGACCCCCCATGTATGAACCTTGTGACCCCCTGAGGGGTCCCGACTCCCAGTTTGAGAACCCCGGTAGGGCACACGGCCCAGGGAGTGAAACTGACAACTCAAAAGCAAATTAAGAGACCTAATATTTTAGACATCACAGGCCTGATGCAGGAATGTCTGGGTAGAATACCAGGGCCTGGCTTATGCAGGAGCTCAGCTGAAGCTAAGGGTTCTGTCTAGCTATAAATGGTTTGTCTAATGGACTGAGCAATAGCTGAGATATCAGGAGATGTGGGTTCAAATCCAGGTGCTGCCACAGACTGGGTGTGTACCCTTGGGCAAGTTGTTCTTTGGCCCAGGATTGTAGTGGAGCATTGCCCCACTCAGCATCACGGGGGGCTCCCACCACCTTCTGGGAATTAGGCATTAAATACCTTTAGGATCTGGACTGAAGCGACTTTAGGGTATGTCTACACTACAGCAGCACATCTCTGGCACTGTAGCATAGATGCTTCCTGTATTAGCAGAAAGGATTTTTCTGGTGCACTGGAGGCAATCCACCTCTCCGGGAGGTAGCTAGGTCAATGGGGGAAGAGTTCTTCCATCGACCGACCGGTATCTACCCTGGGGGGGTTAGGTCGACCTGTCTGCATTGCACAGGGCAGGACGTTTCCCCCAACCCTGAGTGATGCAGCTGGGTTGATTTATGTTTTAGGGTGGCTGTAGCTGTAGCTGTGCCGCTGTAGCTGCTCTAGTGCAGATGTCCCCCGAGTCTCTGTGCAAGTGGCCTTTAGGCTCCCAAGAGCCAGACTTTCAAAAGTATTTAGGGCTTGTCTACAATACAGGGGTGTGAGTTCTAAAGCACTCTAATATGTTGTGCCTTCATTGGTCTGAGTGGACCCTGCTGGTGTGCTTTAAAGCACACTAGAGAGCCTGGAGTGCACACCCTTGTCTAAAATGGAGAGAAAACGTAACTCTCTCCTGATGTGGCTTGGGGGTGATGCTCTGTACCTGCTGGGATGAGGGTCCTATAAAGCTTGTTACTGACCCAGGCCACAACCCAAACTCCAAGACTGGTGAAGGGTGAGGTAGACTGAAAACCCCCTTTCCCTGTTCATAGCCCATTGTGTTATTGTGAGCACAGGCCAGAGCACTAGTTTTTAAGAACGTATCGGTGGTTATGGCTGCAGGGTCCCATTAGCTGAGGGCATGTGCATGGGGAGCCTGAGTCAGGAGGAGACAGGGATTTTACGGCACAGATTTTCCATAAGTGATGCAATAACTCCCTGACACCTGGAGAGAAATAACCAGAGCAGACTGGAAATGATCGCTCCCTGCTCCTCTTCCTGCCCGGGGAAAGGCATCCTGCCTTTCAGACCAGTGCGGTTCAGGGCTCTAGAGAATGAGATTGTGCTGATGTCTATGGAAGGTGATCGAACCACACATGCTCTAAGAAGCAGTAAGGATTATATAGTGCCTCTTATCCCAATGAACTTTACAGCCCAGACCACCACTTCTGCCAGTGAAATGCAGCCACTGCTGGGGTGAAACACAGCCTCTGATTAATAGCCACACCACAATGCTGGTTAGAGGTCAGACCCCTCCAGCACTGAAATTCAGCCCCTTCTGGAGTAGAACGGAGCAGCTGGTTAACAGTCAGACAGCAGTGCTGGTTAGAAGTCATATCCCCAGCGCTGAAATGCAGCCTCCTCTGGAGTGGAACCAGGCAGCTGTTTTACAGTGTGCAGTAATGCTGCACAGAGGTCACTCACCTAGCACTGGAATGCAGCCAGCTCTGGAGTGGGATGCAGCAGCTGGTTAACAGCCACATAACAATACTGGTTAGAGATCAGACCCCGCCAGCACGGAAACACAGCCATCTCTGGAGGGGAATGGGGTAGCTGCAATCTCTACAATTCCAAACAGCTAGCGAAGAGCATGAAAGCCAGGGGGATATAAAGAGACAGACAGCAATTACCTTCATTGGCTTTTGGCCAGAATACTGGGGATGATTTGGGGGAAATGCCAGATGGAATCTTTACTAATCTATTAAATAATAATCATTAATGCTAATGGCACCTTCGATAGATGCCTTCATCTAGAAGGACCCCAGTCTCCTCTTCCACAGCTGCAGAGGGGCCCCATCCTGTGAAGCTGTGTGGCTATGATGTGGACAAAGCAGGAGGGAGTGAATGTGGGATCTCCAGAGAGATGCGTATCATGGAGACACTCAGATGTTAGGGTGAGGAGCGAAGGCGTTCACACTTCAGAGCTGCGACCAGGTGTGAGGGGACTCTATGTGCCCCACTGTGCAGCGGAAGAGTGGGGACAGGGGTTCCATGGCTGTGCCTCTAACAGCATCTGCAGAACATCTCCTCTGGGGGCTCCCCCTTGCTGCCCCCCACATCCTGGCTGCAGGCACAGGTTGCTGGACTGTGCCTCTAAGACGGATCCCTCATTCGGAGGCGGGGGGCAGTGTCCCAAGGAGAACATGGTAACATCCCAGAGCTCTGGAAGGGCAGAGCCCGGGCGCTGCCCCCTACCCAGGACTGTGGGTGAGGGCTACCATCTTGCCTCTGTTCCTAAGCCCCCAGCATCTCTGGCACAGGGACAGGCCTGGCGCTGCCAGGCTCCACATTTAACCACTTCCCACTGAATTATCCTTTTGTGTTCTGCCCACGTCTAGATTTATTGACCCACCAGCACAGCGTCTGCCTACAGGGGCCATCAGTTTCCCTGGCTGACAGTAACTCGCACTTAATACATGCATATGAAACCCGTAACGACTGTCACGGCGCGTATTAAGTGGGTTGAATTAGAGAGGTGAAAAATGAGGCAAAGCAGCTGAGCCCAAGCGGTGAGTGAGGGGATGGCGGCGGATTGCGGTTGACAGGGAGCAGATGGGGTGCGGGGGTTATTGATGGGGTCATTAGGAAGAATCCATCAGCAGCCCCAGGCCCCTCATGTGGCTCATTCCTGGCATCCGCGTTGGAGAAATTGGGTGACAACCCAGGCAGGAAGGGAAATTGGCTCCTTCCCTTCCGCCTCCATCTTGCGGCTTGTTTCCAAGAGTTGCTAAGAGCCTTTGATCCCTGTGGCACTGAGGGCACTCTGTCGTTTGCACCAGTAGCTCCTTACCTCCGAAGACCTGAGTTCAGAATATCTTTGTCACCTTGGCAATGCCTGACTGGCACCCCGAGCAACCAGAGCAGGCCAATCCCCTGCAGTGCCCATAACTGCTATGGCAGCATCAACTCTTGCAAGTGGGAACAAGCCAACCCTGAATTTAGGTCCTGGAAGGTAACCACAGAGATTCTGGCCTTTTAACTGTCTGCAGAGAGTGTTTTAAGTTGCAGCTTGCCCACAGTTTCAGGATTGGAAGGCAGTTTTTATTACATTGTATGCTGTTCATGCACCTTACAGGGTTTTAAATTCATGGTATCATCTCAGGGTGTCAGTGTAGCTAACTCAATGGAGACTTCCGCTCCATCGGAAGCTGTGGTTCAAAAAGCTGACAAGTTGTTGGGATGCATAATGGACAGGCTGGAGAATATTCTAATGCTGTTATATAAATCAGGGGTGTGGCTTCGTTGGGTACTGCAGGACTGAGGATCCCATCTCTCAAAGGATATTGAATTAGTGGGGGGTCAAGGAGGGGCGATGAGATGAATCAAGAGCCTGGCAAAACTCTCCTATGAAGCGAGATTGAAAGGATTGGGTTTGTTATGGGAAAGAGGAGATGAATGTCTATAAACAGTCTATAAAACACTCATGAGTCTGGAGAAGGGAGACTGGGACCTTCTGTTCTGCCTGTCTCCAAACACAAGAATAAGGGGACATTAAATGGAATTGGAGTAATGGGGAATTCAAAAGCAATCAAAGGAAGTTCTTTTTCATATAACACATGATGAGGCTGTGGAACTCATTGCCACAAGAAGTCAATGAGGCCAAGATGATAATAAGACTCCAAAGGGACTGGACATTTATATGGATATCAAGACTATCCAGATCACAATGAATCACATCACATTCTGCTTTCAGGGGTAAGCCACATTCTACCTATCAGAGGGTGAGATGAGACCTAATGTGTGTGTGTGGGGCAGATTATCCCACCTCTGCCACTGCCAGACCCTGCCACCTTTCTCTGAACAACCTGCTGCTGGCCACTGTCAGAGACGGACCAGTCTGGCAAGTCCTATGTTCCTGCAAAGATTTATTATGGTGTAAAGTTCACAGAATAGCCACAATGGGACATCGTTGCACTGAGTGCCTCACGGCCAATCTAGGGAGTGAATTCGGGCCCCAGGACTCACTCAGCCAGCGAGCTCCACCTCTGGGAGTTGGTTTTAAACCCAGCACACGTCTGCATTGCAATTTGAGGTGTGATTGCAGCTCTGGTAGACACAGCCACTCTAACATGCCTAAAACCTCAGTGTAGCTGCAATGGCGTGGGCTTCTGGGACGCGCCTCGCCACAGCTGCTCTGCTATTTTTAGCCAGACTGGTGTGGGTGTGTCTGCGCAAGTTGCATCTCGGCTTGCTGTGTAGACGTACCCACAGACACCTGCTCATGAGCCACAAACTGACCCACCAAACATCCTCCATATAGGCCTCAAAAGAGCCATCAGCTGCTAAGAGCTTTCACTCTGACTGATCTGCATTGGCAAAAAGTGTCTCCGTTTCGCTAACAAACCTCTCCCTGCCTCCAGAATCCCAGCCTGAGATGGGAGCAGTGTTATGCAGTTGACCCGTAACAGTGCCTGCAAAAGAGAGAGAACGGACGTGGGCCTCTTACCGCTTCTTTGTAGAAGGCTGGAAAGGGGAATTGTTTCTGATGAGTGGTTTGTGGAGATATTTAGGGCCATGTTTCCTGGCCTGTGTTCCGCAGAACATCAGACTAGATGACCAAGGCGATCCCTTCCCGTCAACTCTATTATCCCCAGGCTGGTGTTGCTGGAGGACTCACTGGAGGCGCTAGAGAGAGGGGTTGTGAGCAATGTCAGCCTTCCTGTGAAGGGCTGGGAAGGGTTGAATCCGGATGGACTCGGCTGTTCTCAGTGGTGGCAGATGACAGAACAAGGAGTAATGGTCTCAAGTTGCAGTGGGGGAGGTCTAGGTTGGATATTAGGAAACACTATTTCCCTAGGAGGGTGGTGAAGCACTGGAATGGGTTGCCTAGGGAGGTGGTGGAATCTCCTTCCTTAGAGGTTTTTAAGGCCCAGCTTGACAGAGCCCTGGCTGGGATGATTTAGTTCAGGGATCTCAAACTCGAATCACCACAAGGGCCACATGAGAACTAGCACATGGGCCTGAGGGCTGCATCACTGACACCTTTTCATATAAAGGTACAAAAGCCCCGGGCCCACCCCCACTCCACCCCTTCCATGAGGCCCTGCCCCATCCTACCTCTTCCCACCCCTTCCCCAAATCCCCGCCCCTGCCCTGCCTCCCCTGAGCGCGTGGCTCCCCACTCACCCCCTCCCTCCTAGAAAGCGCCTGGAGGTAGGCAGAGGAGCGGGGACGTGGTGTGCTGTGGGGAGGAGAGCAAGGGGAGGGGAGCTTGGTGGGCCGCAGGAAATAACCCCGTGGGCCACGCGTTTGAGACCCTTGATTTAGTTGGTGCTGGTCCTGCTTTGAGCAGGGGGTTGGACTAGGTGACCTCCTGAGGTCCCTTCCAACCCTGATCTTCTGTGATTCTATGTAACAGGAGAGCTTTTCTCCCAGCTGTGTGGCAGGTGTTTGAGCCAGTGGGGGTCAACAATCCATCTGCAGAGTGGCCAACACTGGTGACTTCATCTTGAATCTCATGATCTTTGGGGGTTTCTTAAAGCTCCAGCTGCTGGGATCAAGAGAACTTGATTTCCGCTGGGAAAAAAAGGAAGTTTCCAGCCCTCCTGCTGGCCCGGAAAAGCTGGCAAAAGTGATCTGTGCGCATGTTGAATGCACAGAAGCTGAATGCAAAACTGATCTTTTTTTAAAGCCAGTCTCCTGATTTGGGGGGCCTGACTCCTGATATGTGAACTGTCCTTGATCCATCAGGTCTCACCTCCTTGGCCATCCTGATGTTAAAACTCTCGAGTCTTTTAGCGTCTTCCAGAAAAACAGAGTAGGCAAGACCTGAATTGCTAATGGAGATGACAAGCAGAAAACACCCCCCACCTTTACTAAACACACACTTTCTCTCTCTCTCTCTCTCTCTCCCCGTGTCTCAAAGAAGGACACAAGCAACCCCCATTGATTTCCCTCCTTTAACACGATCCCACAGCAGTTCAACCTGCTCCCGGCAGCATCCACTCCTGCGAGCAGGAATGTCCGCATCAGACACTCCGAGGTAATATCCCCGGTGGGACTCGTGGGGAGCACGCGTTCCACCCGGCTCTGTGTGTCTAATGACTGGCTGTGCCATTGCGCCGCTCCCTCTTGGGGGCAGCTGAAGGAAAACAAACACAAATAGCTTTCAGCTTCAGCGTTAATGAGGGAAAGCGCGTCGTAGGCACCCCAACGGCCTGCGTCCTGCCCTTCGCCATCCTACTGGAGTGCTCCCATCCTCGCGTGCCATATGGGCGCCCTTCAGAGGAGTGCGCAATTGACGAGTGGAGATAAGTGCTAAGCACCGGCTCTGGCAAGGCAGTTAAACGAATGGAAAGAAAAAGAAGCCATCGTGTCACAGCTGTGACCATATGGGAGGCCGATCTCATCAGCACGCTGCAGCTCTCCCAGCACATTTGTTGTCTCCTTTCTGGGGCTGATGTTAGATGGCTTGCAAGGGCAAGGCGCTCGTGCTGGGGTCTTCAAAGCGAGTTAGGGGCCCAGTTTCCACTGAACTCCAATGGAGTACAGGGCCTTACGCACCTTTGAAAATCGCAGCCCTGAGCCTCAGCTCTGATCTGCTGTAACAGGGATCACTGGCAAACCCCAACCCAGCCTGCAGCTCACGGTGGGAATAGGGCTGGAGAAGGACAGAGCCAGTGGGGCTGAGGTGGACGACCCCTGCCTTGAGAATGTAGGAAACTGTATCTGGAAGGGCGGGGTTTAGGGATTGTTTCCAGCAGCCCTGCCACTTATGTTTCTGCCAGTTCCCGCTGAGCTACGGGGCTCCAGCACGATGCCAGGAGCGGCTAGCAACAGTTTCAGAGCAGAGGAGTTAGTGCAAGGCAGCGCTTCAAGGCGTCGGCAAGCTGATCCTCCACTTCAGAAGCTGAATGCAGCTGTGCCCCCTGCAGCCTTGCCAGGGATGTATGCGTCATCCACATCCCCTGCAGAAGATGGGCCCATTATTAACAATTGTCATAAAGATGGCTAGCGTTTCCTACCCTCCCTCCCAGGGGGCATGCCACACTGCTTGGGAAAGGCTGAAGTAGCTCTTTGTATTCCGACCCTCACTCTCTCCTCTTACATGCTTTGGGCAATTAGTGAACACTGGTGCAATCAGTGGGGGAGCTCACACCTCTCCAAGCTATTAGTTCAGGCTCTCTGCAGACTCAGGCAGACACTGCTGCATCAGGTACATGCCCTTTGTGTTTTCAAGGTTTTCTTCATGAGCAGAACAGCTAGAGGCTTAACTTTTCCTTTAAATGAAAGTTGGAGCACAATTGCGAGGTCTGTCCACGTTCTCAAAGCAAGGCCTTTGTGCTCCCCGAGAGAGGCACTGGAGAAAGGAAACACTGATCGAAAGAAATGCCTTGTTAACGCAGACTAATGCCGGGCTCAGTGCACGTGCATGCAGTGCTGCCCTCTACTGGATGGAAGAGGAAGATGGACGAGCCAGACTGCAGTGCATGACTTTCATTTGCCTTCTAGAATCTGAAAACTGCAGAGGCTCTGAACCCTGATACACGGCCCAGGATGGTTGGGCTCTGTGGTTCTGGGGCAGCATCAGTTCTGCGCTGCAAGGGTAATACACTGGGCCAGCATGTCTCCCGCTAGTGGTGGCACCTGATTAACTACAACAGCTTGTTACCTGCAGCTAAGTTTACATCTGTGGTCCGGCTGGTAGAGCCTTGTGCTTTTCAGGGTTTGGTCCCTCCTGTCGGATACACACAGCACACAGTCAACCTGTGGAACTCTTTGCCAAAGGATGTTGTGAAGGCCAAGACTATAACAGCGTTCAAAAAAGAGCTAGATAAGTTCATGGAGGACAGGTCCATCGATGGCTATTAGCCAGGATGGGCAGGGATGGTGTCCCTAGCCTCTGTTTGCCAGAACTGAGAATGGGCAGATGGATCACTTGATGCTTGCCTGTTCTGTTCATTCCCTCTGGGGCACCTGGCATTGGCCACTGTCAGAAGACAGGATATTGGGCTAGATAGACCTTTGGTCTGACCCAGTCTGGCCGTTCTTATGTTCTTAGATATGTCAGGTTGTAGGCATGGATGTGGGTAACTGATGACTGTGGTGTCTTTACTGCTTTCCTGTGGATTCAGCACATGTCATAAGGGCAGGAGGCCTTTCCTGGAGCAGGGAAGCTGGGAGGGCGGGTACTGTGTGCCGTGCTGTGATGGATGTTTCGTTTCATCTCTGGTCATGCTGCCAGGGAACCATGCGGCACAGTGACCAGCGAAAAGGAGGGGGAAAGGAATCCCAGTGTTCAACAAATGATCCCTCGCTGCTGGATAGTGCAGAGCGCAGCAGCACCAGGGAATGTGCCTGTCCCTGGCCTGCACGGGACTTCTGGGAACAGGGCACAAGGAAGGGGGCCGCTGGCATGCTAGACCACAGCGGGAGGGCTGGAGCTGACAGGTTAACAACAGAGCAAATCATCCACTTGGTTGTTGCAGCAGTGGCCTAAGCTGCAGAACGAGAAAGCTGAGCTAGCAGATACAGCGGAAATACGAAGGACAGGCAGCTGGAGGAGGGGTGACGCCTGGGAGCCAGGGCTCCTGGTTCTCTTCCTGACTCTGAGATGGCCTAGCTAGTGGTTATTAGGTGGGAGACGGAGAGGATTCCTGGGTTCTGTTCCTGGCTCTGCCACTGACTTGCTCTGTGCCCTGGAGCAAGTCACCTCACTGCTCCATGCCTCAGTTTCCCCATCTACGGAATAAGAGTAATCTTGCAGCCCAGTTAATGGGCCAAAGCCTGTCCCCAGGAGGGTGTGCTGTACAGTGGGGAGTGGTTAGTTCTGAGCACCAATCTGATCCCGTGTTTCTGAGAGGCTCCCAAACCCTCAGACAGAAGGGGAGAGAGCAGAGTGATGTGTTAATAGGGTGAAAGCTTGAGTTGCCTGCCGGGCTTGGAAGCACAAATAGGATACGCTTTGCTCCTATGGGCTGAAGGGAAACCCAGCACAGGACCCCAGAGGACCCCAGTGTATGCCGGGGGAGCACGCTGCTGAGTGCTGTGTGCGGGGGGTCTGCATAACCATGTCTCAGTGGAGCAGTTCCTGTTCCTGGTGGGGGACACCTCGCACTGGTGCCTCGCCTGCATGACATCTGCAGGCGTCTCTTCTCGCTGCCAACCGGTCTGAGTTCAGTTGGCTCATTCTAGTGAAGCAGACCAGGATTTGGTCCAGCACCTCCGAGATCCCAGCTAGAAAAGCAAAAAGGAGCCAAACAGGTTTGCGGTCACAGGTGGGGCCTGAAGGCCTCTTCCAGCCAACCTCAGAGGAACTTTTCAGTGGCTTTCTCACTCCCATGGGCTTGGGAAAGGGCTGGGCGTTATGGCTAGAGCTTGTGGTTTGCATTCTGCGAGGGGCTACCTGGGCACATGGTCAATGGGCCTGATCTCCCATGGGTGTAAATCACTCTCTGATATCAATGGGGCAACACTGATCTGGCCCACGGAACCTGCTCCAAAGAGCGCAGTCTGAGCAGGCATATGCCATCCAATGTGGAGGAGCAGGGTCAGACATGGGGCTGGATTGCGCTCTCTGTTACCCTGGTGTAAATCTGGAGTACGGCCATTGAAATCAGTGGGATTACACAGGGCATGTCTACATGACAGCATCATGGTGTAGGCGCTGCCTACAGCGATAGAAGGGCTTTTTCCAGGATGGTCCCCGTGAGGCGGTAGCTAGGTTCTTCCATTAACCTAGCTGCATCGACAGCGGGGGGTAGGTCACCCTACCTATGTCGCCCAGGCCAGGACATTTTTCACAGCCCTGAGCGCTGTAGCTAGGTCGATCTAATTTTTAGATGTGGACCAGGTCTTAGTGCAAAACTAGTGCAAGAGGGAGGAGAATCGCCAGAGAGTCAGAAAATGTGAATATAAATGCAATTGTTACAGCAAGGGGCGAACTGCAGTGATCACTGCTGCCCTGTGGATAAAGTCCAGCTGTATTGTTATGTATGAATCTGTATGGCAGTAGAGCCCTGCTCACGGCCCAGGACCCCACTGCGCTAGGTGCTGTACAAACACAAAACAAACTGCCCAAAGAGCTTCCAGCTGAAGTGTGAGAGAGGAGAGAACAGGTGGAGACAGACAGGCTGATGGGGGAGCACAAAGAAACAAAGAGACAATATTGGTCAGCACAATAGGCAGTGATCTCAGTGTAGCAACAGCAGGGTCAGATTTATTTTAGGTCTTCTGCTGGAAGGTGTGAATGGCTGCTGCCCAGTGGGTCTTGGAGCTATAGACAATTACAAAGCTGGTTAAAGCTGATGGGTTACTTAGCACCTTTCATTCAGGCTACATGGAAGGAACAATTAAATGTCCCGTTGTGTAGTGACAGCTGATACAAGCATAAGCCACTGCCCAAGGCAAAGGACCACATGCTGAAGCTGATCAGAAGTGAAGCTGTGTGCATGGCAGGGTTTCCCTGGGACTAACTGTGAAATGCAGGAGCTAGGGGATTGATTGGTTGCAGTTACATGTAGTCTGAGAGTCAGAAAACTGGCAGACAGTGAGAAAGGCAGCTGTGAGTGTGGCCTTGAGAGGGAGCTGGGAGACAGAGCTCCTTAGAATCATAGAATATCAGAGTTGAAAGGGACCTCAGGAGGTCATCTAGTCCAACCTTTTGCTCAAAGCAGGACCAACGCCCACTAAATCATCCCAGCCAGGGCTTTGTCAAGCCTGACCTTAAAAATCTCTAAGGAAGGAGATTCCACCATCTCCCTAGGTGACCCATTCCAGTGCTTCACCACCCTCCTAATGAAATAGTGTTTCCTAATATCCAACCGAAACCTCTCTCATACAAGTTGAGACCATTACTCCTTGTTCTGTCATCTGATACCACTGAGAACAGTCTAGATCCATCCTCTTTGGAACCCCCTTTCAGGGAGTTGAAAGCAGCTATCAAATCCCACCTCATTCTTCTCTTCTGCTGACTAAACAATCCCAGTTCCCTCAGCCTCTCCTCGGAAGTCATGTGCTCCAGCCCCATTATCATTTTTGTTGCCCTCCACTGGACTTTTTCCAATTTTTCCACATCCTTCCTGTAGCGTGAGGCTAAAACTGGACACAGTACTCCAGCTGAGGCCTGACCAGTGCCGAATAGAGGGGAATGATCACGTCCCTCGATCTGCTGGCAATGCCCCTACTTATACAGCCCAAAATGCCATTAGCCTTCTTGGCAACAAGAGCACACTCCTTGGGGCACAGGACTGGCTGGAAAGGCAGGCTTGGATATTGTGCGCAAGGAAACTGCCTCCTCTTGTGTGTTCCGTCTGTGTCTAGGGGAATGAGACCTTGAGTACATTAAATGTAAACATGAGAACGGCCATGCTGGGTCAGGCCAATGGTCCATCCAGCCCAATATCCTGGCTTCTGACAGTGGATGTTGCCAGGTGCTTCGGATGGAATGAACAGAACAGGACAATTAGCAAGTGATCCATCCCCTTTCATTCACTCCCAGCTCCTGGAATAGCAGGCATGCTGGCAAAGCAGATTTAAGGCACCCCAAAGCACCCAATATGTCCCCTGCCCTAGGTCTCCTCCCCAGCAGTAACGCACCTCTCCTAGACTAGTGTAAATCATCAGATGCTGGAATGCACCCAAGAAAAAAGTGATCAGTGAATAGAGAAATCTTTGTGCCATTTAAATGAGGCAATCAGCTGCTGTGCCTTCAAAAGTATCATCGTGTCCAGGTCAGTTTGCAAGCTCCCAACCAGGAGGCAATGGCCAGAAGTTTTGAGGTAACTCTTAGCTGGATGAAAACTGCAGCCAGGCCTGAGCCACGGATTTTCTAGGAGTATGAGTGACACAAAGAGCGTCAGAGAGTTGGGCAGTCTGGCTGCCTAACTCCGCTAGGTTCTTTTGAAAACCCCAGTCTCTCTGGCTTAGGTTTTGTACATCTCTGCAGTTAGCAGATGGGATCTGTGGGGCGAGGTGACGGATGCTCAGCTGGGCTGGGAGGTGCCTCTTGTCCCCCTCTTCTCAGAGGTGGCAGTCGCCTACCCTCCAGCCCTGGATGGATCTGCCAGCTCTGCTTTACCTCTAGCCGCTGGTTGGTCATGTGGTCACAAAGCTCAGTCAGCAAACTCTCTTCTTTGCCTGTGTCATAAGTAGATAGGTAAGGGTTAATTTTCTTTTACCTGTAAAGGGTGAACAAAGGGGGAACCAAACACCTGACCAGAGGACCAATCAGAGACTTGGATTTTTTTTTAAAGTCTGGGAGGGAACTGGAAACTCGGGGTCTTTTTGTTTTCCTCGGCTGTGAGTAAACAAGCTTTTCTTCTAACTCCATCTTCTTTCAACACTCACTTCTACTAAACATCTGAACAAAAACAAACTATAGGCTGTTATTCTTGCTTGTATTTACATGTGTGTGGATTTTGCTGGACTGGTTTAATTGGCGCTATCTTTTAGATCAGACTGTTGATTCCTATGTTCTTATAAGCCATATTCCTGTATTGAGTTCTTAATGCAGTATTATGTTTTTGTATTTTTCTTTTTAGATAAAGTTTCTCTTTAAAACTTGTGGAGTTTCTTTTCCTAGTGAGGCAGAGGAGAGAGGAATTCTGTGCCAGGCTAGGGAGGAGGGAAAGCCCAAGCTCTGTGTCTTACTTCTTATTGTCCCAAGGCGGGAAAAGGCTACAGAACAAAGGAGGGTGAATCTCTTGTTGAGCTGACTAGGTTGAATGCTTAGCCTCGGGGAAGCTAGATTGCTCTCTGCACAAAGGAATAGGACAGCATCGCACCGGCTAACCACAGGGGGAACTGGGATAATTAAGACCCAGGGGCTCTGGGTCTTGAGGGTTCCCCCAAGAAAAGTTTGGGGAACCCGAGGGCCGAAACCTGGAAATTGGCTGATGGCAGCGAAATAAGATCCAAGCTGGGTATAAGCTTGGGAAGTTTCACAGTAAGCACCCAGATTTTGTACGCTAAAGTCCAGATTTGGGAAAAAGTTTACCACAGCCTGTCTGTCTGCTGGGGCCCTCACAGTTCAGGGAGCAAAGCTGGCCACCAGCTGGGGTCAGGCAGAAACACCAGCTCCCCATCGTGGACGTAATGAGCTGTCTGGACTGAATCGGGCTTGGGGCAGAAAGTTGAAATTATAGAGAAGTAAATAGTTTTTGCAAAAACATTCCTCATTTTTTCAAAGTTTTGTGAACTTTTCAAACAGTCTGTCCAGATAGTTGGTGTGTGACCATGACTACCCTCTGCTGGATGGAATCACAAACACACAACCGTGTGGCAATGGCCTTTTCCTGGCAACAGCACTGCCCTGTGAGGTAACTGGCAGGGGCCTGCGATCTCAGAGCCACGTCCCTGAAGTCCTGCCTGGCCATTGGTTTATTGCAACATAACATTGCCCATTAGGTGCATTCGCAGAGGCAGTGCCTTCCTCTGAAGCATCTGGCCCTGGCCTGTCTCAGGCCACAGGCTGCTGTGCTGAGAGAAGAGCAGTAAAATTCCAGCTGGCTTTCAAAACACGAGAGCCGTCCAGAGCGTTTGTGTTACAAGCTCTGGCTAAGACTAAGTGAGAGGACTCAGCGGATTTCACAGACACTTTCCCACGGTCAAGGTGCCTCTTAAGAATAATCAGTTAATAATTCTTCCGGCACGACAGCTCCCGTTTCCAGCTCTCACTCAAGCGGCACTATTTATTAAGCAGGCGGGGAAGGACAAGGCCAGAGAAAGGAGCCGGAGGCGGGGCGGGTGTCCCCCTGTGGAGGTGGAAGGTCAGATGGCAGCCAGGGGTTGTTATTACCATGCTGCTCGAAGGATCCCACATCCTCCCGCAGTGGCATGTGGCTGATGGATGACACTGCTCTAAGCAGCTGTGCAGCTGCTGTACTGGAAATCTCTGCCTCATTCCGCCATGCACAAGCCTGGATTCGAGGGTTGCCCATTTTGGTTGGATGTGTTCCTGGAGGTTTCATCACGCAACATCATCTTTAATGGAAGATTAATCTTTAATTCCTGGAGACCGAAGACAATCCTGGAGGGTTGTCAACCCTTCTGGCTAATCAAGGGGACATTCCAGAGGACAGCCCTCTACGCCTCCAGCCCATCTGGGCACCCTCCACAGCTGCCCGTTGCAGAGGCACCAGCTCCATATGCTGCGGCCACCCCGTCTGTTTCTGGTGTCTACCAGGCTTGGTGTGCACAGGAACATCTCTGGTTCTAGGGCTTAAAAGGGGGTTTTGTTGCTGAGTGGCTAGGAAATGCTTACACTGGAAGGACCACCCCTTTCCCCAGGCCGCAACATGATCGGTTTTCCTTTCTCCAGTATGGTCGTGAGAGAACCAATAAACGATGTGTCCACGTTGCAGTTAGACCCCCCCCAGCGCCGGCAGGGCTAAGGGGCTGGTTAATTGCAGTGTAGATGTTCCGGACTGAGCTCTGGGACCCTCCCACCTCGCAGGGTCCTAGAACCTGGGTTCCAGCCCAAGCCCAAACAGCTACACCTCAGTTAAATAGCCCCTTAGCCCCAGTCAGCTGGCACAGGCCAGCCGCAGGTTTTAAATTGCAGTGTAGACAGACCTGAAGTCTCCTAAGCCCTTTGTGGAGGGTGTTCGGCTGCTGCTAGGTTCCAAGGTTCGGGATAATAAATAAAAAATAACTCTGGACTAGACAGTTATGCTGAAGTCATAAACAATCAGAGTGAGCAATATGGCCGTGTTTATGGTAACCCACCAGTGTGGGCATTGCAATGGCTCATAGAGCATTAGCTCAAGCTAGAGCAGCTCTTGGTTTTAGCTCTGGAGGCACCCAGTTCAATATCCAGTTGGTCAAGATAGACAGCTACAGTAGCACAGGAGTCAGCAAATAGAGCTGTAAACAGGGGAGTTTGAGTGGGAGTTTACAGGGGGAGTTTGGGGGAAGATGAAGAGAGGCAGGGCAGAGGAACACACAGGCTACTGAAGGGAGTGTGTGGTGTTCTAGTGTGTTTTGGTGCTTGTTGGGGGTTTGTTTTGCTGTGGGCGGTGGTGTTTTGGGTTGGTTTGTGTTTCCTGGATTTACAGGATTTAGGTGGGAAGCCTATGACAGAAACAGAGGCAGCAGTTGTAGTGACCCAAGAACTGGAAGACACAATGAAGATGACTGGATGTGGAAGCTGCGGCATGTACATGATCCTGGAGGGGGTACCTGAAAAGAGTTTTGTCTGCATGAAGTGCCATCTGATAGAACTGATGGAAGAAAAGATCCGAGGGCTGGAGATGCAGGTGGATACTCTAGCTGAGTTTAGAAGGGGGTCTGAGCTGATGGTGGAGCAAAGACATGAGGAGGCCAAAGGGATAAGCTCAGACTTGCAGATGGAAGCAGGACCAAAGAATTCTGAGGGGAGACTGCTGGGTGAGGAAAGTGGATGGTGGAAGCATGTGACTAAGAGAACCAGGCAGAAGAAAAGATGGGCCAGTGAAGGAGAAATAGAGCTCAGGAACAGGTTTGCGGAGTTGGAAAATGAAGAAGGGACACAGCAGGTGGTCACTGAAGGTGGGAGGGCAAGGAAGAAGAGAAGAGCAGCTAGTCCTATAGGAAGAGGGGAAAAGTCAATGGAGACAACACCAAACATGAGCTCCAGGAAGATACGGGATGGGTTGTGGAGGATTGCAAGGGTGACTAGGAATCAAGAGGACTTGCAGCCAGTGGGAACAGGGTATAAACCAGAGAATCGCACTGTCACCCGGAAAAGGCAGGTCTATGTGATTGGGGACTCCTTACTGAGAAGAATAGACAGGCCTGTAACTAGAGCTGATCCGGAGAACAGAAGGGTGTGCTGTCTGCCTGGTGCTAAGATACGGGATGTGGACCTGAGGCTGAAGAGGATCCTAATGGGAGCGGGAAAGAATCCGCTGATTGCCCTTCATGTGGGAATGAATGATACGGCTAGATTCTTGCTGGAACGTATGAAGGGAGACTATGCCAGACTGGTGAAGACGCTTAAGAAAATCGAGGCTCAGGTGATCTTCAGTGGGATTTTGCCTGTTCCTAGAGAAGGGCAACAAAGGTGTGACAAGATTATGGCGATCAACAAATGACTCAGGCAGTGGTGCTATGTGGAGGGCTTTGGGATGTATGGCTACTGGGAGGCATTCATGGACAGAGGACTGTTCTCTTGGGATGGACTTCACCTGAATAGGAAGGGAAATAGACTTCTAGGATGGAGGCTGGTGCAACTGATTAAGAGAACTTTAAACCAGGAATTGGGGGGATATGGTTGGGAGATGTCCAGGTAATCTCCACGCCAGATTTTAACATTGAGAGGGAAGAAAACAAAGCAAGAAAGGATACAGCCGTGAGTAGGAGAACGGACATAAGGAGGAAGGGTAGTGTAGATACAAATCTAATAGGTAATACTGGCAGTAGAACGTCTGGGGCTAAAATGCTCGTAACAATAACAGGGCTCAGATTTTCCTAGATGCAACAGCTGATGGATCCCTTCACCAGGTACTTGCTGAACCGACAAGAGGGGACGCCATTTTAGATTTGGTTTTGGTGAGTGGTGAGGACCTCATAGAAGAAATGGTGGTAGGGGACAACCTTGGTTCGAGTGATCATGAGCTAATTCAGTTTAAACTAAATGGAAGGATAAACAAAAATAGATCTGTGACTA